>NC_056747.1:240120357-240230357 GCF_019279795.1 Protopterus annectens | reverse complement strand
GAAAATAAAAAGCAGTGACAGGGCTCAAACTCAGGACACTGTGCACTATAGTCACAGTACTGAACCACTAAGCCATGACAGCATTTCACTGGCACAGACACAGCAGGACAATTGTAGACTAATGCAAACACAAACAAATGCTGTATCATGCCCTCTGAACTTCCCCCCAGGCCTAAGCAGACAGATAATAGCAGGCCAGGCAGTGCGATGTGGGTTGGGTAGGCTATGAAGTCACAAACTAATATACCTGAAATTGGAAGCTAAGATCTGTAGTACAGTAGTATGCCTCAAGCCAGTACGATAGGCAACAGTACAGACTGAAGTGGAGTACCTAACATAGCAGTGCAGGCCTAGCAAATGTGTATAGGTGTCAGGTGAACCCCTCATCCTATGTACACCCACAGTAACAATCAGGTCTGCCCCCCGGGTAGAAATGTACAAATAATAGCTGTCCCCCCTGTATTTAGAAATGTTGATAAGTCTATGCAAAGTGACTCATGGAAGCCCTGCAGGCACACCGTGCTTCCTGTCCATGTACAACACAAAGGTGAGCCCTGAAGTAAAAACCAAGTTGATTTTTCACACACATATAGTATATATGTCCATACTGGGCATGCTCACACACAAACAAATTTAGCAAATTTCAGTCAGCAACATACTGAAAGGTCATACTGGGCATGCTCACACACTTAAATAAACAAAGCAAATGTCAGTTGCAGTTCTTACCCCAGAAACTTGTCACTATTCACCAATCCTGCCTTGTGCACACAGTTATATGAAAACAGACCCATGTAATATATTGGACTCCTGTCATAATCAAACTATGTACTACAAGTACTTAAGTTGTTCAAAGAAAGTGAAAATTCAAAGAAGATCAATAAATCTCCGATCAGTATAATCAATAAACAATGAGCACACCTAACATTATCCAATCCTTGTTCTGGCAAAAATATTGTGAAAGAGTCCATAGAAAACCATGAAGCTTTCTTTCGCTATGTCATAAATATCAATGAATATCAATATCAATAAAGAGCATTAGCGGCCTGAAATACATGCCATACACAGACCGTCTCAAAATGCTCCAGCTGTACTCTCTCGCATATCGCCTACTCAGAGGTGATCTCTGCCTAACATACAAAGCTATGTCAAACACAGAGCTGTTGGACATGCTCCACGTAAAACACTCACAATCCCTCTGCTCTTCGGCCACAAAACCCAGAGTGAAATACAAAAGGAAGGGATGTATCCATTTACCTTATGGATACCCACACGTTCAGGCTAGTGGCACAGCATGAGGCCTTGGAGACCATGCAAGTGCAACTAACATTGGGAAAAGCTGCTTATCAGATTGTAGCCTGCTACAGATCACCTACCTTGTCTCAGGAACCTCACTCAGTATTCCTGAGAACAGTGGAAAATATAAAGGTCCTACCAAACACCATTATATGAGGAGATTACAACTACCCAAACATTGAGTGGGAGAATTACCCGTGTACAACGTCCTTTGCCCAATGTTTCCTAGAGTTTAAAAACTCAAATGCCCTGGAACAGCTGGTCACCATGCTCACTAGAGGTGACAACATACTGACCTGATCATCACCAACATGGGGTACCAGTGTTCCACAACAGAGAGAAACCCCTCGCTGGTAATATCAGATCATAAAGTAATCACACTGGACATCCACATCCTGCCCCCCCCCCCCCAGTCAAGGAAACCACTGTGAAGACATTTTCAAAAGCAAACTGCACACTTCCCAAGACCAAAGTGGAAAGTTCTGAAGCCCCCTTGCTATAGGATAATGCTATATAATCTGCCGAATCATTTACAAGTACATTCTCTGAGCATCTACAGGGATGCATGGATCGAGACATCCCAAATAAAACCAAGACGCACTCCTCCAAAAATAAGAACCCAATCTGGTGGTCGTTGCCTATAAATAAGCTATACAACAGAAGGAGGAAGCGAACACATGATAGAGCAAACTTAACAAAAGGAAAGGCATCACTGATCATTATTGGGAAGAAACAATGATCGCTCATAAAATAATCCAAGACCAGTTTCAAAAGACAAATTGCCAAGGAATGTAAGAATAACAACCACAAAGCCTTCGTTAGCTATACCAAACATTTAGGTGGCAACTGTCAAATATGCTGTATGCTACTGCAGAATGGCAAAAGATACACTGAACCAACTGACATTGCCCACATCCTGGCGGACAGGTTCAGTGCAAACTCCCCCCCATCACCCCCAAAAGGGCATGTGTCCATCCCAGAAGAATGCAGAGCCCCAGACTTCATGGACATGCAGGTAAAAACAGCCCTCTCCAAAGCTAAGAACACAGCATCAATGGGACTGGATGGTGTCCCAGGCTGCGGTTTACACCAGTCCCAAAAGGAACTACACCCTCATCTACATTCACTGTCCAGACTCAACCTTACCACAGGCTATGTACCCAAAGAATGGCATATAGCAACAGTCATCCAGCTCCACAAAGGTGGTGCCACAACAGAACCTGGAAACTATTGCCCTATAGGCCTACTCAGCCTGGTCTGCAAAGCTATGGAGCAAATTAGCATGGAACCCATAAACAGAGACATTGGGAACCTCCAGACACTGGACTCTACCCAACTTGGCTTTGTTAAAGGCAGATCCTGCCTCCTAAACCTAGTTGACTTCTTTGAAACAGTTACCAAGGACATAGATGGAGGTGAAAGTAGTCCACACAGCCCACCTGGACCCCACTAAGGCCTTTCGACACCATTCCCCACTCTGGCATCATGGACAAGCTTACCAGCTTGAACATTAACAGCTATGTCACAGGATGGGTGGCCAACTGGCTCACAGATCAAACACACATGTTCAGAGTTGTGGGTGCCATGTCCGACTCTAAACCAGTCACAAATGGCATCCCACAGGTCTTGGTCCTGGGACCCCACCTGTTCAGTAGATACTGCTCAGAAGTACAGGCAAGCACGGTAGGAGTATGGCTGAACAAGTTTGCAGATGACTGCTAACTGTGGTCCATAATCGACTCTACGGCTGACACAGACATCCTCCAGAAGGGTCTTACAGAGACAGATACCTGGTGTCAAAACAATGCCCTCAAGCAGAATGCCAGCAAATGCATAGTCATCCCCTTTGGATACAACAAAGTGCACACAAATTACCACATAGGTGGTAATCCAGTATGTACAGAGAAAGTAATTATGGCCCTGGGGAGCCAGGTAGATAGTAAACTCTCCTTTGATGATCACATGGCCAAAATATTTAGAAATTCATTCTATGTAGCCCACCTAATGTTACCCACTTTGTCTAGTCTGATGATGTCACCATCCTACAAATATACCTGTGGAAAAGAGAACGTCTGATGATGTCACCATCCTACAAATATACCTGTGGAAAAGAGAACTCCCAGTAATGTGTATAGCGTGTCGTGTTAATGCGTACTCCTCTAGTATCATAAAGTAGTTAGGTAGGGGTTTGAATCATGCACTTGCCAACTGTGTGTGTGTGTGTCTTCTTGGAGAGGAGCAACCTTTTTGAAGACTACTGAAACACCTTAAAAGTGGTATACTTATCTTTGTCAAGTCTGATGATGTCACCATCCTACAAATATACCTGTGGAAAGGAGAACTTCCAGTAATGTGTATAGCACATCGTGTTAATGTGTACTGCTCTATTATCATAAAGTAGTTAGGTAGGGGATAAATCCTGCACTTGGTGAGTGTGTATGCTCTATGTGTGCGACACTGTTGGTCAATGTGTTTTGGGTTTTGCTTTTACTACTGTATGACATATCACTATGACAACAGTATGTGCATTGCACATGTCAGGTAGCTGTGTGGCAAATACATATACGTACATGTGAACTCAATTATTTCATAGGTGGGAACCCTGCTTTCTCCATGAACACATCTGTTATCTTTGCCAGAGTATGCTGCTGCTTTCCAGACCTTAGGTCACATCTGTATGCTTGTGACAAGCCCAGCCACTGCAGTGATCCCTGGCCTAGGTCATCCATGTCACACACACTCATTTCAGTTTCTATTGAATAGTGTGAGTGAGGGTTTATGCCTGAGGTATATTTCAGACTTGTTCAAACGCAGCAAAGTCTGTCAATGATGGCTATTCATTATAGGTGTACAACAACCTTTGTGGATATGCATGCAGACCCCTTATCGCTTATGTGATCCACCGAGGAATTTCAAAATACCTTTGGAAATGTGATTACCAAAAGAGAGATGACGTAACACTTGGCTGTATGTACACATCGGTACCTGTTCAACATGTTGGGGGCTTCTATGTTTTGTAAAAGTAGATGTATTGAGCCTGAGGCCATGGCTTTGACACCAGGCATCTGTCGCACTATATATGACTATTTCTCTCTCTCTCTCTCTCTCTATATATATATATATATATATATATATATATATATATATATATACTCCATTGGTGTACATATACATATAGGCACATATACAGTCCACCTTTCATGGTGGGAATATCAATTATGCAAAGGATGTGAGGTATACAGTAATGTAATGATATCGCACAGTCTTGTGAGAAATCCATTGAAGGTGTTCTCAGCCCATGTAGCTTTAGCAGGCCTCAATGGCTGCAACACTGCAAACTTAAATCACACACAGTGTTTAACCACCGCATGTCATATACCAGCACTGTATGCTGTCTTGTTTGCCACACACTACAACCTACATACATATATATGTCCACCCTTCACATACAGTTGCAGTATGTCCCTTGCTCTATGCACATGTACAGATGTTAATATATCTGACACATATATATCTCTCTGTATGTGTGTGCCATACACACACAAGGTGCACACTGTTGTAAGTCCCTGGACCTCAAGGCTGACCTGTTGGCCCTTGCTGCAACATGAACAGGTGTCACATGTGAGCACAGTAATATTAGAGGGTGTGTATATAGCTACAAATGCTAGATTAGCATACTAGCCTGGTACAGCAGTTGCCAATGCTAAGCTACACGTTAATATGACTATCATGCATGTGTTACTCTGTCACATCCATGTTTATATAGCAGTTTGTGCTACTCCCCCAAACAGCCATTGTCCACACTATAGTACAGAACACAGATAACATGGTTCAGATGTTTGACATTTAATGCTGAGCTACATATGTTACAGTTATGTCCCCCTGCACACAGCTGCACACTGATTTGTCCATGGCAGTAATTATGCTGGACATCTGTGCATAGATACGTACTGCTGCCACATATGGATGTTTCAAAGTATGTAGAGTACTCTTCAAAAACATCTACTACATGCCGGTAAATACATATCTGTTACATACCTTTCCTTTGTATGTGTTGGTATTATTAATTTCCGTGTTCCTTTTGCTTTTGAGTTTGCTTTTGTTGTTAATGTCTGTCTCTCTCTCTCTCTCTCTCTTTCTCTCTCAGTGTCTGCAATGGACTGATTGCGTGTGTGGGCAGCAAGTACAGCCTGCTTTTATAGGTATCTGCACATGTGCATGTTATGGCCTCTGCACCAGTTGGTGGCCACCATTTGGTAATTGCATGCAGCCTGCTGTGTGGTAATTGCAGTACTCACTGTCAGAGCAACCCAATGCTATAAATTGCTAAGTCAGGTAGGCATAGCCCTTTCAGCTTTCCAAAGTGGGGCTCATACTTGTTTGCTGTGGACACCTTTGTTTAAGTCAGAAGGTTGGTATAGTTCTTATATCTGAAGCTAGGGGTGCAGCCAGTGATTTAAATGTTGTACTCAGACCTGAATGTTGCTACTTCCAGTACACACTTGTCAGTGTAGAATTGTACTCACCCCTGCAAATGCTAACACAAGACACATGGGAGTACGTAGTTTCTTTTCTACCTATACAATTAACTGCCATACAAAAGTAGTTATTGAGCTGTATTCTTCTGACACATGAACTGTTTGTGAACTGCTATACTGTGAATATTAATGTACTCACTTCTGAACAGTTTGTGCTTTCTCAGTGTTGACATTAGCGCAGGCTGCTCATGAAAATTGGACAATTCCAGTACTGAGTATAACTACCTACATCCTTGGTAGACCCTGAACACACAGGTATATTGTACATTTGGGTAGGGATGCAGGCGTACATACAGCATTATGTATTATTGTGTGAATGTTATCTTGCTGGACTTACAGAGTTGCTGTGTACCTGTTAGTTTATCAAGGCAAGTAGTCTGTCTGCATAGCTCCCAACTGTGGACCTATCCAGATGGCAGCCAGATGTTAGCCTGCTATTCTTTGTCTGTGCAATGCACAGGTCTTTTCAGCACTGGTACAATGGCATTGTTACAGTCAGTTGCTACCAGTACATGGCTACATCCTTTGGTATTTCAGTGTTGTACTCCTACATAAGGGAATGCTTGTGGAACTCCTTCCAAAGCTATTTGCACAGTGTGTAACAGAAGAAAAGCTGATATGCATGTGTGTTTCTACCTCTGCCAGGCCTCTGAAACACTCAGGTACATATTTGAACAGAGTCAGGGAAAGGTAGGTAAAAGTGAGGTACACCTTCAAAATAATAGAGACAGTAAGTGGAGACTTCAAGAGAACCAGTGCATATGGATTATTACACCTTTTCTGAAGTACATGCATGTCTAACTCTTATCATTGTCATTATTCATTAAGTGTAATACCCCACCTTTCTGTCTAACGTCAGTACTTTTCAGAGGGATTCAGAGGGACACAGCTAACATGTTTCAAAATCAGGGACATCCCTGGAAAATAGTCACAGTTGGGATGTATGTCCTCTGCCCTAATCAGATATGCCACTGTTCGTCCTGCTACGATACTGTGTGTGGGTTGTAAAGTGCTGCTGTAACATTATTTCCTGCAAGAATGGCTGGTTCTCTTATCACAGTCATGTAATGCAATTCCACAACAACTGCTGGTAAAGTTCCACAGAACAAGTTTTGTGTTATGGCATTCCTATTTTTCCTTTACATTCACTCATTCTGATGCATGATACATTTATTTCAGCACCAACTTGTATGTCTACCATGGCTTAGTGGTACCTCATGCAGTCTAGTGTGTCCAAGGTCCGGGGTTTGAGACTGATAGAGGTGTTTTATTTTGCTGCTGAGCAGAACAAGGGCCCTGACATACAGAGTGACTAAGGCACTTTTGAGCAGTTGTAAGCAGGTTTGCGTGGGTTTGCGAGATGCTTAGCAATGCTTAGCTAAGCGCACCCTCATGCAAACCCGCTAACTACTGCTTAATAGTGCTTACTCCCGCTAACCCCCACGCTCATTTCTTTGAAAGAAAAGAAAATGGGGAGATAGGAAAGTGGTGAAAAAGAGGCACAAAGAGGGAAAGACAGTAGGGAAAACAGCTCGGGATGTGCAGGACGGGTGTAGGGAAGGTCCATAGCTGCCCATTTCTTTAACAGCAACAGATGTGCATATGCAATAAATTTGGAGGGAAATATGAAACCTTCCACCACTGAGAGAGGGGTGAGAACAACAAAGTATGTTGTACTGCCAATTAAATATCAGTTTATGTGTCCAGCAAACATGTGTGCAAAATGGGCAGCTATGTATGGGGCGTAATTTTTTTTTGTGGGCAGATTGCCCTTTTTTTTTTTTCAGGTGTGAGTGGAATGTGGGGTAGGGGAAGTAGGTATATGTGGGGAGGTAGGTTGGGGAGGTAAACAGACAAGACAAACAAGATGCATACAGGGGCGGAATATGACACATGTGGTGGGTGAACAAGATTGACGGGGAAGGATGTTTGGAAATCGCAAGTCCATGAGCCCACAGATGGCAACAATGGAACTGAGATCCCCACCCATGAGCAGTCACCACTGCACCTTCACAGGCCAGAGGGTGGCTGTGCTGGGGGGCTGTAGGGAGGGCAGGGCTCACCGTGAGTGATGCCACCACGGGGTCAAGGCGAGGAGAGGTTCACACCACAGCCCGGACTGTCGAGGGTGATAGGTGTGCCAACAGAGGAGGAGGTCCCAGGCTGGGCACCGGACCTGTTGGTGCAGATGCCCATCGCCCAGCTGGGGGGGACAGGTGGGTCCTGGACAATCCTTCCCATAATGCTCTCTATGTTTAGGAGGAATGATGACAATATGGGTTGGTAACAGCCAACAGCATTCCAAATTAGTTGTAACAGCATGCAGTAGTATTCCCATTAACCCAATACACCAGAGTTCCAACAGTTGAACAGCAAGCATAACACATGCATATATAGAACAACAGTGGACATTCCAACAGCATGCAGGATTGATTGGTGGCAACAGGCCACCAAGATTGTGGTATTTGAACAGGGCACATGCATCAAAGTAAATGCAGATATTTATAAACCAATAGGATATATGTCCCAACAAATGTTTTGAGATTAGACATAACCATTGAGGTGTGGAATTGCATTGTTTATGCACATACAGTAGGGTGTAAAAAGATACCTCCATTAACAACTTATATATACTTATAGTTTACACTACATTCCTACTGACTGCAGGTATATATCCCCTACATGCATTATTACACTACGCGTTGTCCGTTAAATTGTGAAATGGGTTTTGCTAGTTCTTTATATACCTGACCTGTATATGACATACAAACTGTCCAGGATGCAGATGTTAATGCTACGTATTTATATATTATATTAATATTTATATATCTACATATCTAGATGTGTTCAGGTGACATTATCAATTGTATTTTAACAGCCCCCTACATTTCTAGCAGCACATTGACATTTCTGGGGAACACAATAACAAGCTACTCATGTGCCAAATTAACCTGTACATGCCGGCCATGAACCAACAGTTGAGGACTGTATATATACTTAACAACTACTGGCACTCCCTTCATCCACTTTATATGGGCCTACCCAAGTGTGGGTTGACAGCGCTAATACAACAGTACTATTTCTATAATGCAAGAGTACAACAACATATCGAAGAAAGTGACACGGACACACTCCAGTAATTATACCTTTATTAATTACATAACACACTTTTCTAGAGGCTCTCTCATTTATTTGATATAACAGTGCATGCAGAAGACTTATTCAAGATGTATTATATCTTTATTAATGGGTTACAACACTCTTTTTCAGGCTCTCTCACTTATTTTATATAACAGTACATGCAGAGAAATTATTCAATACTTATTATACCTTTATTAATGGGTTACAACACTCTTTTTCAGTCTCTCTCACTTATTTTATATAACAGTACATGCAGAGAAGTTACTCAAGACTTATTAGACCTTTATTATTGGTCTACAGTACTTTTTTTCAGGCTCTCTCACTTATTTTATATAACAATACATGCAGAATAATTACTAACCTGCCTGGTGGCGCAGCCTATCTGCATAGGCTTGCTGATTCGCAGCACAGACACCTGCAGCTGTGAAGTAAATGAAGTGATATTGAGACATACCGATCCATAATATAGACTACAATAGCATTTCTGACATACTTTATTCCATGGCTACCTACTCAGTAGTGGGGCATTTTCCATCCCACGGGCCTCCTGTATCCACTGGTTCAGTCGGTCCTCCTTGTGTCTCTTCAGGTCTGAGTAGTGGTGTCTGACCTGCTCACCAGTCCAAGGGACATCTGTGGCACTGGTGAGATCATGAGCTAGATGGTTCCAGGCTTGCCCTGAAACTGGCCCTGCAGGAGTCTCTCATCATGATTATGGACGAGGAGCCAAACCATTACTTTTGACTCCTCAATGCCCAAACGCTGCACTCAAAATCGAGAGCCCTCTCCAATACTGGCCATGCTGACTGCAGATAGGAGCTACAACCAGTTATGGCAAGTATTCCCACCTATGGAGCTTAAATATGCCTCATTTCCCACATTTATTTGTGATTGGCCGGTTTTGAAAAATCTCAGCTGAAAGCACACCTGCTCAGCAATGGGTAAACTTCCATTGATATGTATGTGTGTGTTGAAAGTGCATGCATATGAAAAGCTGTCATGTCTTAGTGGTTTAATACTGTGATTATGGTGCACAGTATCCCAGGTTCGAGGCCTGTCATTGCTTTTTATTTTACTACTGGCCAGACCGGCTAGGAGGTGTAGCTGTGTTTAGCCAACTTTGCTCAACTTTGCCCTATGTTGCTCTACGGTGCTCTACATTACTCGACATTGCCCGACGTTGTGCTAGTTAGCGCAGTGTGCAGCTACGCGCAAACATGTTTTGTTTGCGCTAGTTGGCGTGATACGCAGCTACGAGCAAAGCCATTGCGCTAGTTAAAGCAGTGCTAAGCTATGAGCAATTATACTTAAATGTGCTTAATACTGGTAAACTTTGCTTAACAGTAATTCACATTGCTTAAGATACGTTACTTATGCATTCATCAGTATGCATAACCATTTCACCTTCTTATATATATATAAAATATCGTTCACTACTACATAGGCCATTTCAATGCTTTTTACTAAAGTTTAAAAGATAAATGTCAGGAATTATTTTTATATACAAATACAGGTTTCCAACAGAAAATAGAAAGGGGAGTGGTGGGACTCGAACCGGGAATGCCTCCTCTTTGTGTGAAAGCTCTACCACTACGCTATTGCTATTTGGCTTAATTTGCATATAAGTTTCTTATTATCCTCTTCGATGTCTAAACTGCTAACTGTAGCTAAGCAATGGGCAAACTCACACAAACACGCGCAAATACGGGCAGCTATATCGGGAATAATAAAAAATAAATAAATAAAAGTTTTACATTTTAGAATTGTACAGGGGTTTAGAATGTGGGGGAGTGTACTGTTGGGTATGTACATATTTGAGCGGACTCGGTCATGTCAGTTGACATTTCCCAATTGAGAGACTTGCAGGGGCGTGGATTTTTGGACTGCTCGGCAGTCCGACATGCCCCCTGCACTCATGCACGCTCCGTGTTAGCCTTAGAGTTGAGGCAGCGTGCCCTCATGAATATGCATGGCGCTCTGACGTCTTACTCTTAGGCTGCAGTTTCCATGTAAGACTAACTTAGTCTTACACGGAAGGTTAGTGAATCCTGGGGTTTATCTTTTATTAGTATCAAAGACTTCTTCAGATAATGAAAAAATTATTTTTTGATTGTCTGAAGAAGTCTTTGATACTAATAAAAGATGAAAGCTTATTACAGGCTCCATTGCCGTTTTGTTAGTTTTTGAAGTTCTATTTTATATGTTCTTTTATTCTTCAATAGTGTTCCGATAGTTTTGTAGTGTTTTATATATATATATATATATATATATATATATATATATATGTATGTATATATCTATATATATCTATATATATCTATATATATATATATATATATATATATATATATATATATATATATATATATATATATATATATATATATATATATATATATATATATATATATATGTGTGTGTGTGTGTGTGTATATATATATATATATATATATATATATATATATAAATATATATATATATATATATATATATATATATATATATATATATATATATATAAATATATATATAGTGAGTGGGTACTAGTGTATATCTTAGTTTTTAAGGCAATGTACTTAAATTGAATTAAATATACTTTCTTTTTTCTACAAGATGTCTTTACTTTTGCCTCTGTGTTAAATAGAATGTACTACAGTATTTCTAAAAAAAGTTTGCTATGATGTGATAATTGTTGTATACTTTTTTTTTATAGTTTAAAGTTTTTATTTCTAAAATTGTATAACTACCTATCTTCTGTAATCTGATGATGTTGTTTTACTCATTGTGGAGCTTTTCTGCCTGGCCTCCACTGAAAATGGGTTTCTGACCCAGTGGACTTTCCTGGTCAACAAATGTCAATCCGTCAATAAATAAATATTACATGAAGACAGATACCTAACTATAAGTAAAAACGACTGCTTAACTTATTTGTTCATAAGTATTTCTAGCAGTATGTACAACATGGCTGAAATGGCACTCACCACACCCTAGCTAGAATGCCTGTTGGGGGAGGGGAGTGGGGGTTACTTTGCTGAAAGGATGAGCAGCAGCACAAAAGTTTTAAGAGAAAATGCTGTTTACTTCACTATTACTTACTATATGTCAGAGACAGATATACAGAAAAGAGAATTCATACTTCCTTGAAATGATACAGTTCAGCCTTTGCAATTCAGCTATTCCACTGACTGTTACATGCATTTAAAAAAGGACTCGTTCCATATTTTTGTACTATCCTACACAATTTAAAATAATATTTAAATACTGTATTGTAATAAAACATTCATGTATGCATACAACAGTTAAAAAGGGAAAGAAAAAGAGAAATAAATGATTACAGAGAATATAAGACATACTTAAATTTGTGTAGAATAAATTCAAATACAGATAAACAAGATTATCCTTTGCTCTTTTATTTATAGCTGAGAAAGAGGGGCAGTATAACAGCCAACAACAGAAAAGATGAATGCAACAGCCGTCCAAAAGGTATTTATTACTTAGCTGCGCACAGTAGAAATTATTATACAGAATTCAGGGTAGCAGGAACAGTAGTAAAGCAATAAAATTTATTTCAGTAGTACTCCTGCAGACAATGTTGTTATAGCTTTGCAGCTGAAAGAAATGCAACTGAAGACTCCACAGATCAAGAGAAATGTGTTATACTCTAATTTGTTACCATGATTAACTGCAATAATTAATGTCTTCATTATATATAACTATGAACTGTTAGTAACGTTCATAATTTAAATACATAACTGTTCATAAAGGCAAAAGCCCTTGCCATTTCAGTACAAGTATGCATAAACACTACTCTTATACATTCTTCCCAAGTACATAAGCACTTGCCCAATCACTAACCCCAATTTTATGTATAAGGACTTCCCATACACAAGTTTACTTCAATAAAGATATTTTTCAGCAATATTTTCTTGTGTGCTACCTTACATTAAAACAGTATTGTGTGGCTTTATTGTGTTTTTTCTCTTTTGTCTTTCCCCACCCTTTCTCCTCTTTCTTTTTTTTCTTATTATGCTTATGCTCTTCTTTCTACTTTGTTGTTTTGCTTGTCGCCCATTCTTTTTTACTTTTATACAAGTCCAAATCCCTCAGGAGTAGACCAGGCATATAGCCCCCAGGCTAGGGACAGGTCACCGTCTGCCCATCCAGGATGTCATCGCAGAGTCAGAGTGGAGGACTCAGTCCTGCAGGCACTCTGACATGTGGCAGCCTGGCAAGCCTCACAGAAAGGAGGCTTCAGAGTTTGGTTGAGGACATACTGGTAGAGGTAGTGGACAGCAGAATTCAGCCAGTCAAAGTCTCATGCTCACCCAGGTGGTGCTGACTACTGTGCCAGCACAAGCCCCTATTCCCTCAACCTCAGGGTCCTCCACTGCAACACCACCTGGCAGTGGATGAACTTGGTGTACAGTTTGCACTTCCTCAGCCCTTCTTCCCTTAATGTTTCTCCTTCACCCTCTTCCCTATTTCCCACCCACACTACCCTCTGATAAAAAAAATCTGAAAAAATAGGGGGTCTCTCTCCCACCAAAAATATAATGCCCATCCTCTCCCACCTCCACCAGCTCAAATAGTCTTGATGTTTCCCTTGTGTGGTCACCTCTTTGTTTTATCTCCCTTTTTCAGTCTGCCCTGTCACCTCCTTTCTATTCTTTAATGAAACAATCAGGGTATCCACAAAAGGAAACACCTGTATGAAAAGTTAGAATGCCTTTCTTTTTTTAAAAAAAAACCCTCTTAGCTGCTGTGCAGTCTGTAGCTTTTCTACAATGCTTTCAGCATGACTGCACTCAGCCGTGCTTACCCATGATATGCAATGGCACATATTTATGCGTTCACAAAATAATTTGTACGTACAAGAAGATGAACTTTGTAAAATGTACACTTTTACGAAAAGTGGGTGCAATTACACAAATCACTTCACTTTTCTGTATTCATCACACCTGTGTTTAGCTGAACGTATTTACATATCTATACAGCTCTGGTATCCATACATGATTAATACGCACATGCAAAGACCAGGACTATGAATACTGGTCTTTAAGTTCAAATTAGTTAATTTGAGGTGAACCTGACAAAGTGAAAATGCGACAATATTGTCTGTCTTTCTGTAGTGTCAGAAATGGAGAACAGTAAGGAGGAAGTGAACTTTGATGAGGGAAAGTCCAGTGAGTATGAGTGAGAAGTGATGGCCCAACCTCATGAACATGAAGATCCCAAAAATGTAATCTGACTTCAAGTACAGAAAGTGAGTACAGTGTTGGAGGATCTAGAAAACAATTTGGGGCACTTGGGTGCACCACTGGCTGGTTATATATAATGAACTGAAATGTGTGAAGTTAATGATTGAGAAATTCTGCACAAGCAATAAGCCAGTGAAAAGGAGAAGATGTGATAGCAATTATGTTAACAAACATTTTACAATGGCTGATAGAACAGGAAATGTGGATCCTGATTATTTGGATGTTACATTGCAGCACTGTATGCAATCTGTGGAAGCACTTAAGGAATGCAAAAGGAGAGGGTTAATACACAAGTTGATTTTTCTGGTTGTCTTGAACGTGTTACTGTTGCAATGCAGAGGAGTTACATACAATATAAAGAAGTTCCCTTTTACATTTAAGCAATGGGTTAATTAAGATAGCATTATATGACCTTTCTTTTTTGGCAGGCAAGCGGATATGGAAGAGGAATGTGGGGCAGTGAAAACTGGTTAAGTGTTTTGTTTACTGCAGCTGGAGTTCACTGATCAGAAAGGATCTCAAATGTATGATTATGAATGTGATTCTGAAGTTTTTCTTTTCTCAGTGAAAGTTTAACAGTTTTCATGCTGTTTACAATGTATTGGTTGCTACACTAATTCTTTGACTGAGTAATTTTTCATTGTAAAGATTACTAGCAGCCAGTTTCATAGAATAAATGCAAAATTGTTTTTGAAATTATTATCATGACTGCATTTCTTGGGCAGTACAAAAGCATATGGTGTTCGTATACTACTGTATCTAAACATAATTTGTGCTACCCATTTCTCTGAGTTTTATATATATGGCTATTTTATAAATTCTGACAATCGCATACCATTTTTGCATATGTGTACCTGTTTACTATTAAGCTTCATTGTGACTTAACCAAGGTATAAATAATTTAGTGATACTGACAGGCGGCAGGGCTAGCCACCTGGTGGTGTAAACCCTTGCTCTAGATGATTGTCACTTTTGAAGTGACACCCCAACACCATGTGCAAAACTGGGAAAAAGGGGTTGTGGATGGATGGATGCCATACCTCTCAACCTCTAAGAGCAAAAAATTTGGACAAAGCCATAAATAAAAGTGGGACAAAGGCCCAAAAATAGAGACACATTTTAAATATTGCTCTTACAAACTTAAAAAGTTGATAGAATAACAGGTTTTGCATTAGCATGAATTTTCTGAAGGGTTTGAAGTCTGAAACTCAAATGTCTGTCATTATTTTCTGACTTCAGTCTTTAATGATTTGCCACTAATTTGCCAAAAAAATCATAATTGTATGAAAAACAGACCAAAAATCTGGAGATTCTACAAAAATCTGTACAGTTGAGAGGTATGAGGATGGATGGATGGATGGAGTGATTGACAGTGAGTTGAGCTTTGTTTAGATTACAACAGAGCCTCTTGCAAAAATTAGTATAGTTTTAGGTTCCAATATGATTATATTCACTTTTCTACAGTAAGAGGCTGTTTATTTCATCTGGTAAAATTATATTTTCCTGTATAAAAACTTTTGACTAGAAATGGACATCAAGAATCATGGCTGTTGTCATTTAGCATAATTTGCATATGTACTTTTTTATAATTATTGTATACATTGAGTTTGACTTGTCTGGACCACAATTATGTATGTAGCTACCTTGTTCTTATAACAATTTTTATAGTAGGTGTGCTGGTTTGACTATACATGAGACTAGCAAGTGTATGCAAAATATATTTCTGCTTGTGAGAGGTTCCTATGATTTTGTGTTTTCATTTCAGTGCATCAGAAATGGCAATGTTGTCAACTGCAAGCTTTACTTGTGGTCTGTGGGATTCAGAGAAGAGATATTTTTATTTTCTCCAAGTCTGTGTTACCTTGAAGTTGGTATGTATAGAGACCAAGAGTGTTGGGGCTTGCTCTTACATCAGAGATAGGCCTGTTTAGTACTGACTGAAATTTGCAGTACTGCTATATTCACTTTGTGATGTTAGGAGGCATACGATGTTTTAGTTGTGATAAGTGCATGTCAATTAAATGGCATGCAATTAATCATTATAAACCCTTTAAATAATATCAGAGAGTTTTTGAAAAAGTAATTTGCTGATAATGTTAAACCAAACATTATTCATGTGGTATGCATGTCTGGTATTGCTACAGTTATGTATACCAGTTCTTTAAATGTGCAAATATTTAAGTGTGTTTAATGATCCTGCAGTGTTCCCTTGGAGATGATCATGCTTACATTATTATTTCAAAGTATTAATTGAGAATGGAATTTAAGAAATCAAAACTTTGAAGGTGTGTCACACAATAAAAGATATTGTCACAACTGTCTGAAAGAATATGCTTTCAAGGAGACATCAGAGTGTATACTGACAGTGGGTTACTAGGTGTATGGATAGGAAGCATTAGTTTAATACTATTGCAAATTAGGCTTATAGGATCACAGGAAATACAAGGCAATTGAGTCTTACAACCATGTATGTCTTGCCAGTACACTCCCTCAGGCTGAGTCTCCTCTCTCCAGGAAGACCAGAACAATCAATCCAGGTGCAAATTTGTGAATACCCATCTGATAATCCAGTTCTCATATGAAGGAAGACTAGTTTTTCACACTGCTTAATTTGCAGTAGGTGGTGATTCCAGAGATGGGAAAGGTGCTGTGTAATGAAATCTCTCCCTTTTATTTATCTGCTGCTGAAGACTCAGATACCTGGATCTTGTGTTTGCAGAACTACTGGATTTGTGGAGACTCGAAATATCCAGGACCACTGTGTAAATAATGGCTCAGAATGCAAAGAATAGATTCCCCCTAAGCAGTCCATAAGGTAGTGAATATGGGAAAAGGTTTAGTCTTTTCTGATAACTTAGGGTTTCTAAGGCGGTGATCTCCTTAGTTAGGAACCTCTGGGGTCTTTCTAGTTGTTTGAATTGACTAGGAGGAACATCCCAAAGGGTACATTGTATTCAATAGCTGGCATAATCAAAGCTAAATATAATGGAACAATGATCTGTTTAGATCTAAATATTCCTTTGCCAGTGAGATTCCATGTACAAGGACTTTCTGACAAACATTGTTCATTGTTTAAGGTATGCTGTAGGGACAACATGGACTACATGACCATTGTCCACAGCTTGTGTTACCCTTTCAAAGAATTTAACCACAATCACTAGCTAGGATCTACTTTTGACAAAGCCAAACTACTGTTTCTCTAGTCCGATGAGATTTTTAATATCAAGGTTTATAAGGTCAAGTATATGTTCTATGGCTTTGCAAATAAGACTTGTCAGGCTGATGGGCTTATAACTCCCTGGGTCAGTAGTGGGGCCACCCTTGTGTAGTGACACCACTATTGTTGTACACCACACTACAGGCACAAAGCCAGTGACTAAATTCAGGTTAATCAGTTTAAGGAGTGACTCTGTGAGGGATTGTTTATTGTTATTAATTAAACAGGTATATTATTAAGTCCCATGCAGGAAGCATTTGTAGTCTTACAGAGCAGTTTCACTGCATGTTCTTCATTGGTGGGGGGGGGGGGTGACATCTGAGAGCTTCGGGGATAAGTTTGCTCTGAATAGATGTCGCCAGGGTGAATTTTGCACTGAATCTGCTGCTAATATATTTTGACAATGTTCCCGGGGTCAGAGTAGGTGATGCAATTATGAATAAGTTCAGAACAATGTTTAATGTTATCTCTTAGTTTCGCAACCTAGCAAAGGACTAAGGAAAGATTGTAATTCTCCTTAGCTTCAGATGTTAACCTAAATTTATGGTCTGCCTTAGTAGTCCTAATCATATTTTTTCAAGTTTTTAGTCAATTTTCTGATGTTATCCTTGATTTGATTAGCTATATACATTTGTGGAGGTTTTTTTTTTTTATTGTAGAGTTTATTTATGTTGGTGGATCACCAGGATGGTTCCTTTTTAAATTTCCCATTATATCTTTTTAATTCTGGTTGGGTCTGCCAGATCTATAAATTTATCTAAGTAAGCCTAGAACTGTTTTGTGAAGCTACCTGCTGTGGGTAGTGTGGTGTAACGCTGCAATAAGTGAATTTTGAAATTCCCTCATATAATTTGATATTTGTACATTTGAAATCCTTGACTTCTGAGATTTTGTTTTCTGTAGGTTTAGATAATTTAAATGTGAAGGTCACCAGTTTATGATCTAACTTAACCAGGGAAGGAAATTCCAGAGGAATGGTACATGAAGAAGTTTCATTGGTAAGGGCCAAGTCAAAAATTTTATGTCATCCAGTGGATTTGTTAACAATCTGGTCCAGAGAGTTTTTGTGTATGAAATCTAAGAACTTTTGAGAACTTTACCAGAAAGGCTCATCCAGACTCTGCTACACTTTGCTGTGAAGGAAAGGTTAGTTTGCTGTTATTTTTTGTATTTCTGTATTGCCTTTCTATATTTTGAATACTGTAGTTTGTTTTCTTTACCTTGTGTTTTGCTTGCATTCTGTTTAACAGCATATTAAAACTTCAAAAAAGAGACAGCAGCTCTGTTCTGAGTCAGGCAGAAATAAGAACTGATTAATTAAGGACTCATTCATAAGACAGAAAAGGTCATTTTGTATTTCTGTATTGCCTTTCTATATTTTGAATACTGTAGTTTGTTTTCTTTACCTTGTGTTTTGCTTGCATTCTGTTTAACAGCATATTAAAACAGTCAGGCAGAAATAAGAACTGATTAATTAAGGACTCATTCATAAGACAGAAAAGGTCACTTAAGGTTAATCACTTGTTAACAGAAAAGAGACCACAGCTCTCTCTTCTCTGAGTCAGGCAGAATTTTTCCCTCCTCCCCACTGTCTTTCTAGTTGCCCGCCTTTTATATAAAATGACCCCATATATCTTCTCTTCTCTACTTTCCACTGGCTTATGTGAAGTAAAACCATCACTTTTGAAATATTATTTAAATTTATTGGCCATCCCACAGTATTTCATAGTACCAAAAATAAAAAAAAACCACCCCTTTCAGTCCATCTTGCTGTTTTAAAAATAGTAACTCTCCTAAAAACCTTAACTTTTACACAGGTAAAACTCAAGTTACCTACTTTCATATCTAACTTCTAGTGCACACTGGCAAGGTGCATCTTTTCAATCTTACCTTTAAGCATCCCTGTTACTAGCACTTTCTCTAATACCTAAAGATCATCTCTACCTTGATACGGCACTCTTATAGATAGCACCCAAAAAAAGGCCCCCCCATTCGGGTCACTCTTTAAAGTTTTTTGTCTAGTCTTCTCTAGCATGTCGAGAATCAGTTGCTAGTGTCCCTCTCCTGCTCAGCTGGTGAAGAATATTGAGGCAATGTTACATTGCCCTCATGTACCACAGGCAACCCTCCTCCTCCCACAAAACACAAATACATGCGAGAGATGCAACTGTCGCCAAACTGGAGGCTGAGCTCTCCTCAACATAGGACTGGCAAGACCAGTCAGGAGGAGAAGGTTACCACACACACTATAGACCCAGTCTCACATAGTACCATCTCAACCTCAAATCATACACATAAACACACGATCAAAAATCTACCAAAACAGCAGAGGCCACCAAAGCAGACACCCAAACAACCACCACCTCAGAACACAACACCTGCAACACATAGACCTCACAGTCAGAGTGTCAAACAGTCACAGCCCTAAGGCCAAACACAATGCCAGACACACTAGTCATTGGTGACTCCATAGTCAGACACACCACCAGACTGAGTAAGGAGAAGGTCACAGTAAGCTGCCTGTCAGGCGCTAGAATCCGCCACATACGCAAGCACTCAGGTCTCTCAACAGCAGGTACAAATATGACTCAGTCATTGTGACTACATGAAAAGAGACATTGAGGAGCTCTCTGATTATGTAGCCCAGGCAGGTATGACCCTGACCTTGAGCAGTATCCTACCTTCACCAAGAATGATGCCACAATACAGAGATAAGATGATCAGCTTTAACAATTGGCTTAAACTCTGGTGTCATTCAAAGGGGATCAATGTCTGTCTGCCTGGGATGACATGCTGGACAAGCCACGCTGCTTCTCGGGAAGGCTTTGCACCTGTCACCCTGGGGATTCGGATATTGGCAAAGGCTCTTACACCCCCCTAGTGCCTTTTTAGGCAAGGCTCAAATTCTAAACCTACCACCCTAGAACACAAAAAGGAAAAAACTAAGGGTAATGCTGCTCAATGCCAGAAGTCTAAATCTCAAAATGCGGCCCTTCTCAGTATGGAGAACATCGATGTCTGTGCAGTGACAGAAACCTGGTTCAAGGCTCCTGAGAGCACCCCAGCACTATCAGGTTTTACCTCTTATCATGCTCCCGGCCCCAAAATCCGGACAATACCAAGAAAGGTATCCATATTCATCAAAGACACCCACACCTCAAGACTGGTGGCAACGCACGATGCATCGGAGACCATCCAGGTGCAATTAACCATAGGCAAGACTGCTCTGCAAATTGTAGCATGTTACAGGCCACCCTCACAAACTCAGGAACCTCACATGGCCTTCCTGAAAACACTAGAGGGATAAATGTATCACCAAACACCATCATACTAGGTGACTTCAATTACCCTAATATAGACTGGGAACACTACTCAAGCCGAAACACCTAGCCCAAAAGTTCCTGGAATTCATAAACTCAAATGCCATGGAAGAACTAGTCACCATCCCCACAAGAGGAGAAAACATACTTGATCTCATCATCACGAACATGGGAGCACAATGTTCAACACCCCTCACTGGTGAGATCAGATCACAAACTAATCTCGCTGGAGGTCCTCATCCCACCCCACCTGAAATAAAAAGACCACAGTAAAGAACTTCACACTTCTAAAGACTAGTGTGGTCTCCTTTAAGGCCCCGAGCCGACTGTAAACAGTACTCAAGCCGCTGAATCACTTACAAATGCCTTCTACCAGCACCTGCAGGACTGCATGGATAAGGCAATCCCAAGCAAAACAAAGACTCTTTGTACTAAAGGCAAGCGCCACTCTGGTGGACCCCAGCCATAAACAAACTCTACAACAAAAGGAGGAAGCTACTACAAGATAGAGCAAAATCCTTAAAAGGTAAGACACCCTTGATCACTATAAGTAAAAACTAAGAGCTCTCATAAAGTCATCCAAAGCAAATTTTGAGAGAAAAATAGCTAAAGACTCAAAAGACAATCATAAGGCCTTCTTTAGCTATGTTAGAAACCTGGGAGGAAACTCCCAGATATGCCCAGAACTAGTTCAAAATGATGTGAAGATTACTGATCCTACAGACATTGCCAACATACTGGCTGACAGGTTCAGTGCAAACTTCTCCCCCCCCCAAAGGAGAGATATCTATACCAAGCGATTGCAGCCCCCAAACATCTCCCAAGTGAGAACTGCTCTCTCAAAGCAAAAACACAGCATCCATGGGACCTGATGGCAGCTAGGACAGCTGTTTAATCATAGTCTTACCTCTACTGCAACTGTGGTCCCACTTCACAAAGGCGGTGCTCCACCCCCCCTGAAAATTACCGCCCATTAGCTTGACAAGCCTTATCTGCAAAGCCATGGAGAGGATCATAATGGACCTCATAAATAAAGACATAGGGAATTTGCAGACTTTGGATCCATCCCAGTTTGGCTTTGTCAAAGGCAGATCATGCCTTCTAAACTTGGTTGACTTTTTGAAACAGTCACCAAAGCCATTGATGAGGGAAAGCAGTCCATACAGCCCTACCTCGATCTCTGGCGCCCTTTGATACAATAGGTATCATTGAAAAACTCATCAGCTTAAATGTTAACCCATACATCACAAGATGGGTTGCAAACTGGCTGAGTGACAGAACCCACAGGGTCAGAGTTGCTGGCGCCATGTCAGACTCAAAGCCTGTCACAAGTGGTGTACCACAGGGCTCAGTCCTGGGCCCTCTTGTTGGCCCCTCTGCAGCATCTACTTTTCCGAAGTACAAGCAAACACAGGAGGGTTATGGCTGACAAAGTTTGCAGATGACTGCAAACTGGGCGCCATAGTAGAACACAGATATCCTTCAGAAGGGTCTCACAGAAACGGATAACTGGTGCCAGAGCCATGGCCTAAAGTTAAATGCCAAAAAATGCAAATAGGTGGCAATCCACTGAGTACAGAAGAAGTTATCAGGGACCTGGGGACCCAGGTTGATAGTAGTCTGTCATTCGACACCCATGTAGCTAAAGTAGTTAGGAAGACCTTCTACATTGCCCACCTTATCATGAAGGGATTCTCATCTAGATCAAGGGAGGTCATAGTCTCCCTATACTCATCACTCATCAGACCAATGATTGAGTACAATGTATCTGACCCGACACTTGCAGCAGCTGGAGAGGCCACAAAGTTCCTCACCAAAAGGATAAAGGGTCTCAAACATCTGTCCTATGCTGCCCGACTGAAAGAACTCCAGCTCTATTCAGTTCAGAGGTGACCTTTGCCTAACATACAAGGCCATGTCAAACCCAGATTTGATGAATATGCTTCACCTCAAAAATCTAGATCCGTCAGAGCCACAAGAGACTTAAACCTCGACACGGCTATTAATAGGATGTGCTGGAGGGATAGATTCATCACCCAAAGACTCTATGCTGTGGAATAAAATAAATCTTGACCAATGGATGGGAGATGGATTACCTCAGTGTCACTGCTCAACAGAGGCACAGCAAAATAATGGGTATAGTTCCCCATACTAAACCTCAGGCAGATAGCCTAGTATGAACCTATGAACCTATGAACCTATGAGTGTATCCTACAGTTTTGATGTAGGGTGCTCCTGTTTGCTGACTGGTAGTTTACAGTCTCCCAAAATAAATTATTTCTTGTTTGTAGTGGGTGAAACTTACATGATTTTCAGGGGCCTCAGGAGGTATCCTGTAGCAGGCATTAAACTGATAGCCAGTCCTACTTAGTGTGATTTGGAGCTCAATGAATTCCATTTATGAGTGTCTGGGAATCTGTCTATAGGCAATATGATTCCTAACACATATGGAGATGCCACACCAATAGCCATTAGATCTGAAGGCCCAGGGATGAATGGAGAGCTTTCTGAACATTTAAAGCAAGTTTTGATAATTATACAGACATGGATGTTTTCTAAAAGCAATAGAGCCTCGGTGCAGGAAAGGCTTTAGCCAGTATATGGAAGCTTTGGAATGAGAGATACAGACCATTACTGACAAAGAAAATATGACTATCGAGCATCTCCTCCCATGCTAACACATACTGGATCCCCCTAAAATGACACCAAATATTAGCTAATTGTTGAAGACAATTATCTTTTCTTTGTACCTCAGCATCATTCTTGAAGAAGGAAGGATTCCAGTCAAAACCAGGGTCTTGCCTGTATTTGTGACATGCATAGAGAGTTCTGGCATGTCTCTGTGCATATCCCTCAGGAATCTGCAAGACAAGTCATTCACCCTCTCCAATAGAACAATATTATGTCATAGTCATATATTTAGGAGAGAGGGTCTTAAGGACCCTTGATATATCAATGATTCTGGTACATGAAGGACAACTCTTCATCACCTTGTCTTTATCCACCTAATGAGTGGAGTATTATGTCTGACTACAGAGTCCTTGATCATTCAAATATTTTTATTTGTAGAGTGGCCTAGTCTACATGATTTGAAATTATTTAAATTCTGATGACTTTTTGTTGTAAGTGTGCTAGAAGGTAATGTGATGTTAGATTTTCACTTAGTCTTAGTCTTCATAGATCTAGTAGGCTTTAGAAATAATTTTTTACAGCCTCAGCTTAAGACATTTTAACATGGGTTGGTGTAGTGTGTTGTGGAAGTGTTTACTGCTGATTTGGAGGAGCCAAGTGCTATACAAAAATTCATGGATCAAAACACCTGAATCTATATAGTGCCTGATGGTGGCACACTAAAGATATCTTGTTTATAGCAATTACACTTCAATTTTGCCTCAATAGCATGCACTGCCCAAAAATCTAGTCTAGGTTCTTCTGCCACCAAAAGGAAACTAGCAATCTAATTTAAAAGTAAGTCACTAATTCAGCAATAAAACAGGAAAAAAACAGAAAGAAGTTAGTGAATTGGGTAAAAATCTGATGGGGTATACAGTGCTATCAAACTGGAACTTGAAATCATCTTTTTTGTCTATGAAGTCATGATAGATGTGAATATAAAACATATGAAGTTCATTTATATAAGATACAGACAGCTCATTATGCATAACTCATGAAATAAAAAGAATATTGAATAATTTTACTGGTCTGAAGAAAACTGAGGTGTATATGGCTAGAGTTATGAAACTCTTAGGTTATAGCATCACTATAATTGTGACTATGTATAAATCAATATTATCTCATTAGTATAACACAAATGAAAATATCCTGTATAAGAAAACTCTTAATTTCTAATGTTGAGTTTTAATGATGATTTTAAGTTTTCTGTATGTATATAATAAGATATATATTTTTTAAAAGTAACACTATCGTACAAGCCAGCCAACCAAAGTTCAAAGACCATGACGAGAGTCATAAATTGTGGATGCCCTAACAGAAATGTGACCAGTACAGGAAGCAAGCACAAACCATATGATTTTTGGTTATGTATTCCCTGATCACTGGTTGTTCCTGTGTGTCACATCTCCTTGCAGGTTAGTTTGCATTTTGGTGATTTGCGTACATCTTTCAATCATGTTACTTATATTTCCCAAAACTTATATTTCTGTCATGGTAAAACTCTGTGGAGTACCTCTTTATCTCATTCCATCTATTTTCATTTACTGCTTCATTCTATCTGTCTATAATGGAGCATTTCACAGTCAAAGTCTTCTCATTCTATAGCTTTACTTTATTAGTTTCTTGTCTGTTATCTACCTTGACAAGGCCTTTAGAAATTTCCTTAGCATGCAACCCTGATTATTAGCAAAATGCATATAGTCACTGGTGAAAGACCTGCATAGTAGGTTGCCTTCATACTCCATTTTCACATGAAGAGGGGCACATGCATAAATTAGTGACAGATGTAAGCCATTATTATAACTGTGTTAAGATGCATATTTCAGGCTGTGCTGCATCCTGAAAATGAACAACATAGTATACATAAGACCTCTTATGAAGCACACATCAGTCTATTTAACTATTTGATTATGGAGTAGGTGCACCAGTTATCAGATCCTTTTCATTCACAATCTACCTGAAGCAGGAAACTGTCTTTTATTCCATATAAGATGATAAGCAGTAATATACAATAATTACTGTGTCACCATATAAATTGATCCTTTGTAGACTCGGCTCATTGGGGTATGGGGTGTCCATGAATAAGCCAGATTGCATATAGGTTAATGATGGTCATTTTGATCATACAGCATTAAAAAAAATGAGGCACATATGAGGTTGTCGCCATGGCATAGAGGAATAAAGCACTGGCTGCGACCCCAATGAATGGGTTTGGTCAGTGGTTCCGGTCATGGAGGATCTGACCACAGATGATGGCACTGGGCAACCAACTCTGCCTTACAAGTCCTGTGGGGGAGGGAGGCAGTGCAGTCTTCTGAGAAGAAGTGGGAACATAGTGCCAGGGGTGTGAACTTATAAATGCCAGGCTTCAGTGCGCAGAAGGCTTTATGTGTGTGTGTGTCTGTCTGTCTGTATGATGCTTCTGAGGTGCAAGGCATAGCAGACATCTGCAAAAGTGAATGTACATATCAATCACGAGTAAGCTGGGGCTTAGGACATTAACCAGAAAAACCTTGATGGCTGATTGTATGATAATCACTTGCAAATGGGCCAGTCAACATCAGAAGAGCTAGTGAATGGAAGACAGTACAGATGAAGTGCATACAAAAATATATAGTGGGGATTAACAGAGGATGCAAATGAATGTGAGTAAAAAAGGGTGCTGGCAGCGAATACTGGTAGGCAGCAAAAAATGTGGAGAACTATACCAAAAGGCTACATATATATGCAAATGAGATAATGTATGAATGAAAGTGATGACGTTTAAGTAATGATCCAGGCAATTGTGACACAAAAACTGAGTGGATAGGTGATTAGGTTCGGCTGTCAACTTGAATGAAAGTTACATATGGTAAGCAATGGACTAGGTGGTGTTAGGTAATAACAGTGAGTGCCACTATGGACTAATGCTGAGGGTGGGTGTGTATTTATTTTATTACAAAGGTAACAAACTAACAGAAACTCAAAACAGTAAATCCACCAAACCACCAAGGAACAGAGCAGCACAATGAAGGAACAATATAAAGTTTTTTTGACAAGAGTTAAGTGCGTTCATCAGCATGTATCAAAAGACTTCATCAGAATTAATAAAACCTCACTACAACATGTTTAAATTACCCTCTATACTTGATCACATGACTATTCTAACCAATAAAAAAAATTATTTTCAAAAAACATAACATAAATAATTAATCTCACCAAACAAAGAAACTTTGAAACACTAAAACTTACGAAGCATAATAAATGTTTAACTTCCAAATTTTCTATAGTACCATCTATCTTTGGGATATCAAAAATACATGAAAGGGTAAAAAAAAATCTAACCCCAAGACCTACTGTTAATGCTAGAAAATCTAAGATACACCCCTTGGCCAAGTTTACTGATGTCCAATTGAAACACAATTTAAATAATTTTGACCATCTATGTCGTGACTCGTGGAATTTTTTAGTTAAACTGAAAAAAGTAAAATATGCAGAAGATATGATTTTTCTTACTACTGGTGTTACCAGTTTATTTAATGCTATCCCACACATTGGCCGTGAATGGTTTCATGTTTTTTTAGTAGAATTGACAGAATTTAAGAATTATGCATCAGTACTCTAGATGCCTTCATGGAGACTATTCTGACAAATAATTTTGTGTTTTTTTAGGGTCAATATTTTCTCCAAAAAGTAGGTGTAGCTATGAGGGCCACATGTGCCTCAATTTTTGCAAATGTTGTAATGCTCCAGTGGGAAAAGTAGTATATACTTAATTAATTTAAAAGTAAGCCCTGGAGCTTAAATGTCCATTTTTTGGATTATATTTTTACTGTTTAGAACAAATCCATTACTGATATTAATTAATTTATAGTATATTTGAACAGTACCACATCTTTTTTGCAATTTAGGTGCAATTTTAGTGAGTATAAGATTAAATTGCCAAAAGAAGACAACCCACCACTGCGTCTCTGTAGAAAAGTGTAGGTAATCCAAGAAAAAAAGAGAGTTTTTCAATTTTGGAATCCAGAACAGGCCTTTACTTCACAAAACCAAAAACATTAAATCACAAAAAATATTCTTCAAGTGTATACAAGCACTAATATACTCATGTTACATCACCCAATTGATGGTCATGTGACTGGTCCCATCTATCATAATATATTTTTATATTTTTAATATATTTTATTATATTTTATAGAGGTGTGGTATTTTTAGTGAGTATAAGATTAGTTATTTAGACATGGAGATCAGTAAGAATTATATGAACAAAATGTTAGTAAGTACCATATATATAGAAAACCTACCTACTTAAATAGCCTGTTGCACTATTCAAGTTGTCATCTGGAACATGAAAAAATTGCAATAGTGAAGGGGTAATACATTCGACTGGCGAGGATGGTATCTGATGACATGGAATTTATTATTCAGTGTCAAACACTAGCAGATATATTTTATTCCAGGGGGTATCCAGTAAGTATGCTTCAGAAATATTTTGAGGAGCTAGATTGCAAAAGGGAAAATGGTATGATTTTGCCATTACTACAATATGAAGATGCCTACTTCCTTAAATAGGAAAATTATATTAGTAAGCATAATGCATACACTCATTCCTTTGTAACTAAATTTAGTATAACTTATCTATATATTGTTAAGATTTTGAACAACAACTGGAGAAATTTCTCCTGTTTTGATTGCTTTGCAGAATTATTTGGGGCAAAACACATCAGCACCATTTTAAACCTAAAGAAATTGTGACCGCTAGTTATTCAACATTTGTTTATGTAGCTTTATGCCAAGAGTGTGATAGATTTTACACTGGTAAAACCCAGAGAAGATTCAAGGATCAAGTATATGAGCATATGCTTGATATCAGAAGCAATAATAAAAATAACTCTTTATTCAAGCACATTTTGAAATTTCCTGCACACCATTTTGTGTTTTATGCATTAGAGATAGTGGCAAAAGATCCACGGGGGCCCCATGGGCTGATTTTATTAAACTTAAAGAACTTTTTGGGCAGACTAAGCTTAATGTGCATATTACACCTGGTTTAAACGAAAGCCTTTCTATTGCCAGTGTACTTAGGCTTTCATTCATATGATGTGTAAATTATTTTTTTTAATATAGGAAGTACAAATAAAATGTTTTTTAATGAGTGAGCTTGAACTTATTATGTTTCATAGGTTTTAATTAATGTTTTAAAGTGTTTTGTCGAGAGCAATTATTTATGTTAGATACATTTTTTGAAAATTATTTTTTATTGGTTAGAATATTCATGTGATCAAATATAGAGGGTAATTTAAACCTGTTGTAGTGAGGTTTTATTAATTCTGATGAAGTCATTTGGTACACACTGTTGAAAGTATTTCATTTTTGTCAATAAAACTTTACATTGGTCCTTCGTTGTGCTGCTCTATTTGTTGGTGATTTGGTGGATTTACTGTTTTGAACCAACTAACAGACTGGATAATGGAGTGTGATGCAAGTTAGCAAGGGTGTATGAATACAAATGACAGACAAAATGAGGAGACCTTAGGTGAATGTCTGAAACTGTGAACACCAGAAGCTTACCTGAGTGGTAAAATTGAAAGCTGGATAGTTTGGCATCAACAGCAACAGAGACTGGTCCAACAGTAGCTACGGCCTGCTCCAGTGCCTTCTCACTCCCACGGTCCACCATGCTGACTGTGGTACAGTTAGCAGCTTTGTACTGGTCATTGTACTTGCAAGGTAAATCATCCTGTAACATCAAAAATGACACTGTAGAAACTATGATGTAGACAAAAAAAATGCAGCTAGCTATTGCAGCAAAGAAGCAAATTATGTAGGACAAAACTGGCAGAAAATGATTATAGAAACATTCATACTTTGGGCATTTTTGAGATGAGTACTGAATATAAAATTAGAACTGCTTGCTATTTCTAAAGAAAATTAACAAAAGTAGGTGGTGGTGATCAAAGAATACAGACTGGATTCTACTATTGTGCAAGTGAAGTACCGATTAATGTCTCTTCACAAAGTTTACAAATGCCACTGCAAAGTGACATGTATCCGATGTCACCACTAGCCAACACCACCTGGACAAATCTTACTCTGACACGTCTGCTGTTTTGCTACCCCATCATATATCTGCAAAGTATACAAGCAATTTGATTTTTGACCCATATCAAACATCCTCACACACCAACAAATATATTTTCCATTACAACTTGGCAGATATGCAAATGCTATTCAGTCCTTCACACTACCTTTACCACATGCTATGACAAATGTATAAGGCATCAAGCAAGGACATTCAAATGTCATATGTCGAAAAAACTATTTTGAACATATGCATTGTCACATATGCTGACATAGTTCATTTGATGTAATTCACCAGATGTTATGCCGTTCCATTATATCTTGGAAAGTGTAGACAGCCAGAATTTACTTGCGAGTATAACACCATCACATGTTGCCGTACAGGTGACTTAATGCAAAAATCTCATATTTTGCAACTTTATCAGTAGCACTGATGTAATATCAGAACTTATTGGCTTGTATGCAACATCACCTCTTCAGCTTTTAAAATGTAATTTTCCCCATTGATGTCTCTATTACATTCAGACATGTATGTGAGCTTTTGCGGTCTTTATATATGATCACATATAACACATTTGGTCATGTAATGCACTGACCTATAGATGAACCCATTCTAAAGGGGGCACTGATACACATGTAATGTTTTGACTAAATGACATTACAGATGACTGCATGCTGTGGGTCTTGGGGCCCAGTGCTAATCTACTATTGATGCTTCTTCTCAGTAAGCTGCTTAATATCATCTCTGTCAATTATATTCCCTCTTAATAGATCCATTTGGATTCACTATGACAGACCTGCCATCAGTCTCAGCTTGCTGTTACCAGATAACCTTCATGATCTCATACAGATGAACTTACTTTAGTTTAATCAAATATGTAAAAAAGCTAATTAGCTTTTACAAGCTGCACTTCCCATTCTTGCCAAAATTTAAGTCGGTGATCATGTCAAAGCCTGTATTAACTCCACACCTGTCATCTGATTCGTTCTTGTGAAATGATCCAACCATCCATCCATCCAGTTTCTGTGAGAGATGAAAATAAAGCATATAAAGCTGAACTGCTTTTCCCTGGAGGTGATGACTCAAAAGAAACTTCATATGCATGAGCAGTCACCATTCACTGTAAAGAAAATGTCACAGCTACTCTGGGCTATGAGTGATCATTTCAGGAAAAAAATCTACACAACACGCCAAACCAGCAGAGTGAATCAAGGCTGTGACATCCTATCGCACCATTTTCATATAGAAATCAACATGTGGAAAAAGTCATGCAGACAATTTAAATCTACATTTGGTACAATGGACAAATATCTGGTACAATAATCTGTTAAAAAAAGATGTGTACTGAGAGGCATGTGCCAGCTGCGGAATAAATTATTGGTATAACTTCTGTTTATAAAACTCTTATGCTTTTAAATTATTTAAAGTGTGTTATAGGTGTCATTGTGCAGGGGCCATGCTAATCTTCTCTGTATCCTTCCAATTTTAGTATATCAATGCACTCATCTTGCTGTTTTATTCTCAATCATTACTGTTTGTTGTTTTTAATCTAAGTTTTCTACATAATTTTATAGTTATGGAAAAATATTAAAGTGAAAAGTTTAGCTTGAAGAAAACAACTTTGTATATTACTTTGCCAGCTTTTACTAATACCAGGATTTGTTTTACATTATACCACCAAGAGCTGGTTATCTAGATGTGAGCATTCTACGATATCTACTTTTGAGATTTTTTTTTAGCCATTCCATTCTTCAGTTCTTTATGTAGTTTATTTATAGTGTTAGGTCAGTGATTTCAAATAGAATGACTTCAATTAAGCTAAGATGACAGAGCTAATTCAACAAGTTGAGCACAAGTCTATATTTCCTTGACCTCGGTAAATTCAGCGAATCACTGAAATGATTTTCGCTGAATAAGGGTCGATGATTAGGTGTTCACTGCAATAAGATTGCAGCAAACTGATATAGACCCATTGAGCACTAGCTTCATTCTGTAGTTCTGAGCTTCAGTGTCTCTCAGCCTCCCTTTGCACAGACCTAGATGAAGTCACTTAACCGTACACTGTTCCTGTGCCACATCTGAAAAGAGACACTTATGCTTAGTTGATTTACGCAGTTAACAAAAAAATAAAACAATATAAAATAAAGATATCTAGATCATCCAATGGGAATTCAAAATAACATAATATGAACTCACACCACAATCTGATGTGTATCAACTGGGGATTACTATGCCTAGCTGTGTTATGGTAGACATCCCACAAATATGGACATTTTAACTTTGTTAGGTTGTACAATGTTCCAAGACTATTATAAGGAAGAAGAATTAGAACTCACTTAACTGAAGATGTTTGGGAACAACAATTCACAATTAGATGAATGAAATACCTGAAGAAAGACCTGCTACCCCATTAGTATCTTATATACACCATGGACTGCTTTAATAAATTACAGATTCCATCAGGAAAAAAAAACACTAAAATAGACTAATGTCCAGGACTGATCTCTGGTGGCATTGTAAATTACCTTCAGTTCTTACAATTCTTACAATTACATGTGATTTGCAGTGTCCAAGTGTTCTTACCATATGGAAACAATTTAAGAAATGTATTTTCTATACAACACTCACATACCCCCCCCCCCCACTCTCCCTTAGATGGCATCCCCTTTAAACTGCTGGGGATAATTCCAGCCCTACAGCACATTGGTCTGTGTAATATTTTCTTTGCTTGACCAAGCATGCCTGTGTCATTACTTCTGTTGTTTGATAAAGATATTTATACTGACCTAACACTATATACTGCTGAGATTCAGAACGCAGCACAACCAACCTTTAGGAACGCTAAAGTATTCGTGCAGTGTTAGTGACATTTCCTTCACAACAAGCATTCCATTCATTTGCAATACAGTGATCCAGGCATTTCAAGCTGTTTTCACAAGCCTCTCCAATCTCATCTTACCCTATATCACAGTGATTGTACAGTTTGATCACTATATCATTGCTTAAAGTTTTCGAGTTACTGAACTATGGGTAGGATGATTAACATTGATAAATGACTCGTATAAGAACCAATCAGAGGAGGTTAGAAAAGATTAGGAAGAGAGACTGGAAAAGCAATTCACAAGGAAACAACGGGAGGACATATATATGGCTTTCAAGTATGCAACAAAGTCCAGGAGCTTTAGAATCTTTTCTTGGAAGTTTTGAATATGCAGTTTTGTACATCAAGTAGACTTCAAATAATTTTTCCTCAGGCACATTGCAAATGTTAGAGATATGGTTGAGAAGAAAGAGGTAGCTGGCAACATTTGTTTGGGAGTGGAAAGAGTTGGCAGACTTTAAAAATTCCCTACGGAGTACTCTGTCTCCCCAGACCTCCACTGAAAAAGGGCTCATCTCGGCCCAATGGACTTTCCTGGTTAACAAACTGCAAATAAATGAATAAATAAATAAATGTTCGGAGGGCAAATAGCTGTAACTAAGGAGATGATTATTTTGAGCTTTGATATAAGATTTAAATTGCCTAGCTGTAGTAAGATCATGTTAAGTTTAATTCTGTTGGCTGCCAAAAAAGCAATTAGTAGAAAATAGAAATTAAAGTCTAAAGCAACTGTATTTGAAGTATTGAATATTGTAGAAGAGATTTAAGAACCAGAAGAGGGATCTTTAGAAAATGAAGAAGCAAGTTACATAGAAATAAATGGAAATTGTGGAAACATGCATGCAGAATAATCTTCAGGAGGAGGAGTGAGGTTTAAAGGAAGGCAGGAAATGAGCACATGATATAATCCTTTCTAATTATGTATGTTTGCCTGTGTCATAAGTGGTACTTTCATAAAGGTATTTGATAAACACATTGCTAGATTACTTGCATTTAGAGTACCAAAGGATACTTCTTCAGTCTTACACTAATCATTTGGTAAGAGGTATGCAGCTATGCCTGTAACCATTCTACCATTAAAAAACATAGTACATGCCTTTAAAATCATTGCAGAGGGTCAGAAAGAGAACAACACTTTTATTGTGCAGACTGGAACATTTTCAGATCCTAGACTCCATAGAGCTGGTGATAATGAATCTATGCACAGGCTAATATCAGTGATTTAATAATGCCTGTACCTTTATGAAGAAGATAGTTAAATCTAGGATGTACAAGGCTAAATATGAGGATCAAAAACCATAGCACTATGCCTAAATCAGGACAGCTGATACCATGTTCTGGAGTATATGCTTACTGGCTTTAAATTGCTCACATAAGATATACTGGCATATGTGAAATCTTGGAATATGCAAACAGTCCATCATATTCTAACATATTAATGTAAGCAAATGGTGTGTTATCAAGCATGTGACACTCTTTTATGCTGGATATGAAATGATGGTGACACACTGACCAGTTAGAGTTTGTATCACAGAGGGGTACGCATGTGACCGCAATAGGTAAACGTCTGTATCACATGCTGATATGCATATGAATGCCTTAATACACTGATATGCCTTAACCCCAAGGATTCATTAACATCCTTAGCATGAGCCATATAGCTTGGGTTAAAAAGGCCATTCTTCCACAATGTGGTATTTTGTTATTCAGAGATAAGTTAGCAACAATGAGGAAAGACATCATTAGAGGTGAATTTGCATGTCTCTGAATCACATTACCTATCATGAAGTGCAGATCAGCACTTCCCACAGTAGGTAACATGGTGGTCACTCTTGCATGCACAAGCACACAGTAAAACACACACACTAACATACACACCACGTACTCCATACCTACCGCTGTTGTCAGATCATCCACAATGTCTTCTTTTCCCCTCTTCTGGTAATTCACAGATGACTACAGTTCTGTATTAATGCCAGGCATTCAGGTTTTATACTTTATATCCTTCAGTAAATGCATACTAGGGAGTATGCTTACAAGGTTGTAATATGTGTGCTGTGCCTCCCCCCTCATACATAATGCTGGAGATCCTCAATATGTTTAAAAACAACACCTGCTGCACTGCCTTAATGGTCAGTACACCGAGCTAATGCAGAGGGCTCTTGTAGCAAGGGTGCATGTTTGAAATTCCCTTTTTCCTTAGTTTATTAGTTTTATTTATTTATTTATTTATTTATTTTAAGCAGACTCTGGTGTCCAGTGGCTCCCATACCTTTATAGCATTACATAATGACTTTCCCTGATGCCTAGTATCCCACCCCCAACTTCCAATCACTGTATTGGCTTAAGTGCAATTATGGCACAAGAGTTCTGAAGTGATCCCTGGTGGCTAGTGTTCCCCTTCCCCCAAACCGGTTTATACTATGTATAGTCATACCCTTCAGGAAAAACAAGGTAACCCCAAGCTACCATATAGGTGGCAATCCACTAAGCACAGAAGAGGTTATCAGGGACCTGGGGACCCAGGTTGACAGTGGCCTTTCTTTTGACACTCACATTGCTAAAGTGGTTAGAAAGACCTTCTACATTGCCCACCTGATCATGAAGGGATTCACATCCAGATCTAGTGAGGTCATTGTTCCCCTGTACTCTTCACTTATCAGACCAATGATCGAGTACAATGCCCCATTCGGGATGTATCTCACCAGACATCTGCAGCAATTGGAGAGACCCCAAAAGTTCCTCACCAAAAGGATAAAGGGACTCCAAAATCTGTCATATGCTGCCAGATTGAAGAAACTCCAGCTCTATTCAGTCGCATACCGTCTGCTCAGAGGTGACATGTGCCTGACATACAAGGCCATGTCCAACCCGGAATTAATGGACATGCTCCACCTCAAAAATCCAAATCCACCAAAACCACTAGAGCAAGCGACTTAAACCTTAGCACGGATATAAATAGGACGTGCTGGAGGGATAGATTTATCACTCAGAGACTCCCTATGCTGTGGAATAAAATCCCGGTCCATGTGAGGCAGAGCACCTCGCTGACTCTGTTCAAGAGAAATCTAGACCTGTGGATGGGAGATCGTAGGTTTACCCCGGGAATCATCTCTGTGTCACTGCTGGACAGAGGCACAACAAACTAATGGGCACAGTATTTTTTCATATAAGGGGTGGCGTAAGCCACAACAATTTGGGCTAGGCTTATAAATGCCTTAGGGCAGATAGCCTAGTATAAACCTATGAACCTATGAACCTAAGAACCATTGTACATAAGTCTTCAGAAGTAATCCCTGGTGGCTAGTTTCCCCCCACCCCTGGCCCCAATACTTGTTTAAGTGTCTTTATGGCACAAGTCTTAAGAAGTAATCCCTTATGGCTAGTGATCCCCTTTCATCCCTGTAGCCCAGTTAACTTGCTGGCTAGTGGTCCTCCCAACCAATGTTGTAGACTATGACAGCCACCCCATCCAACACTCTCAGACATGTATACATCAAAAACACACACACACATGCACACACACACACCCTACCAATCTGATCACACTCACACATTCATCCATTTTCACACATAAACCTACCTCACCTCCTCTCCACCCCCCTACACCATCTCCAAAGCAGGCAGGCAGAAACACACACACACACACACACACACACACACACACACACACACACACACACACACACACACACAATCACACCTGCAGACCTTTACATACACTCACTCACCTCCCATTCCTACCTTAACCCTAAAATACCCAGTACTCACCTCTTCAGCAATAGCTGAACACAGTCTTTTGGTCATATACACTACTGCAATGTGGTAGAAGTAACCACAGTAATCTACTCAACTGAGCGATAAGATGAATTGTTCAGCAGATACATGCCTTTCTGGATTCACTCTTGGACAGCGAGTACATGGCTAATTAACTTATGCCTCTCCCCTGGACAGCCTTATTTGCATACAGCATGGCCTCAGAGACAGCCTGATGTAGTGCTGCATGTCTTCATGTTAGAGCACCATGTTAGGGCTGTCTCTGCATTCTAATAGGTTACTGTGAGGTGTACCGAAGTTGTACATCTCAGGGTAACCTTTATGAATTTCCCCCAATGGTGGAGATATACATATGACCTTGTAACATAAAATTAAATTTCATCAAATACTTACTGCTCTTCTGTCAGAAAATTTAATAAAAAGACACAAAATGTAGGAAGACTATTAATCCTTGAGCTGACTGTCAGTCCTTTTATAGTTATTAACAAAGGCAAGCTGCATACAACTGCATTAAGAAAATTCAACATGTGCAGTTTATATTGTGTACCAGTACGAGGCCCCCAGGAATGGTCTTTCCTTTTTTACACAATGACTAGTATGTGAGGTGCATCTGGACAAACCTGGTCTAATTTGGGACTTTATAATTTAGCATCTTCAGGGGGGTCATTACTGCAAATGAACAGGAAGGCCCATCTATCTGTCCATTTTTTCAGCATGGAAGTGAAAAAGCATTGTGAGGGCCTCACTGTCCTATACTCTGTCTTCCACAAAAGGTAATTCACTGTCATCTTTTCATCCCCACTTCCAAGAATGAGGGCAGTGTATCACAGAACCTCGCAACCCTTCTGCATTTTCCCAAATGCATTAACAAACATGCACTGCTTTTACAAAATAATAGCACAATTTGGTCTTCAATGAACAGCTGTATTTCATTCATTCTCCAACCAAGTGCTTCCCTTTGTTAAAAATAAACAAATACAGGTGTGACTCAATGGATTCTTGTAGACCACACTTCATGATATAAGCACATGAAGCCACATTTTTTAACTTCAAATTCATCTGAAAATGCTGAGCACACTGGTTTGGTGAGGTTGTTGTCTGCTTGCTACAGTGGTACTTGGGAATGAGAAAGTTTACATGAAAAATGTGAAATGCTAGGTTTTGACAGTGTAATAGAAGCAAATATATAAAACAGCCATCACTTGGAGCTGCAGAACTGTGCATTAAGTCAGTCTTTGCCAGCTGACTGAGGAGGGTAACAGTACATTTCATCAGTAGCTGTAGTGGTCATCAAATGATATCAAGAGAAATAGAGGTGGAAGAAATATCAGTAGTAGTATTTTAATAAGTTGGAACATTACCCTCTCAGCATAAGGGTAGTAGCTCTCTGTATCAATACCGCCATTGGCCTTCACATACTGGAATCCCCTCACAATATATCCTCCACTACAGCCATTGTTTCCCAGCTGTCTGGAGCAGTCGATCAGATTCTGTTCACTCAGTGAAACCAGACGTCCCGTCTTCTTGAAAAGTTGTCCCTCTAAGGCTCCTGTAGCACTGAAAGACCAACAGGACCCACAGTGGCCCTGCAAAAATTGGAAATAGGTAAATATTAGATGCTCTGTACAGCAACTGGCCTTTCTGTAATCAACAGAGAAAGCAGATTACATTATTTACATTTCACATTTTCAACAATATGCACTCTTACATTTTTGCAGTCTAGTAAAATGCAACTGGTTAAGCCTTTCTGCAACAACTGCATGATACTTTCAAGCATCTGTCTGCCTTTCTAATTGCAGCATTTCTTCCTTAATTCTATGCCCAGTACAAATGTACATGATTTAATGGAATTTATACTTGACTTATAACTCATACTTTGTTACTAGATACTGTGACCATTTTTGCCGACATTGTTGCTCGTCTTGGGTGTTCATTTAAGTAGTTTATTACACACAAACACATCAGGATGGATGACTGGAACATTAAACTTTTAACTAACTAACTGACTAGCTGCTACATACATACATGCTTTCACTTAGGCTGCTCACTCAAAATGACACTCTTCCTTGCATGTGCTGACTGACTGGAATGCTTCTTAAAGGTACAGCACACACACTGATCTATAGCCTCCTTCTTTCATTAATCTGTCTTGCAATGAAAAAATGACAATTGAATAGGCATGCAAATTATACAGACACAAATAAACAAGAACAATCAAGTCCAGGTTGCCATGTATCTAGGATTAGGTCTAGAAATGCAACCTGACCTCGTAATGTAATAATTAGAACTGGGTTTAGCAACAGGGCAGTCACTGGGGAATGTTCTGCTTCAGGATTTTCAGAGATACTTTCAGGAAAAGGAACAGCTGATGAAATGTTCTCTGTAACAGGAACATTGGATAAATCACTCTGAGAATTAGAGTCTCCATTACAGGCAAGATACTGTAGCACTGGTTCAGACACCGGTAAAAATGTTTCCAATTCCTCCTAAATTCTATCCCTTGCAATCCAGGATGTATGATCTCAGTTCTTCACACAAATGTTTCACAAGTCCAATCCGATCAAATCCTTTCGCTGTCTACATCCACACTATCTCTCCTCCTTTTAACGGATTCAGAGGTTTGCTGGTGTTGCCATAGTAGGACTTTTGGACTTTAACTGCTTTGTTGTTTTTAGCACATGGAATCAACAAATTCTTACTGATTGGTACTGTGGTTCTGGTTTGTCTTGACATAAGTCTCTGCACAGGTGAACCAAGTAAATTATTGCGAGGAATGTGATTAAGCAAGTTTAGAAAAACATCAGTATTGTCTCATTTGGATTTCTGTAACAGCTGTTTGAACTGTATGTTCAGCTAAGCCATTTTGATTGTGGGTATTCAAGACTACTAGTAACATGACCAAAGTCCCAAGTTTCAGAAAATCCTTTGAACTGTTGACTTGCAAACTGTGCACCATTGTCAGAAATGACTTTGTGTGGTCTAACATGGACAGAAAAATGTCTCTTCAACTTAGTAATGACAGTAATGGAATTTAGTTAGGAAGTAGATCAATCTCGAACCATCTTGAATAACAGTCTACTAACGCCAAATAATGTTGACCACTCCATTCGAAAATATCTATAGCTACTGTCACCCAAGGTAGTTCAGGAATCTGGCTTAACTGAAGTGGTTCTTTTTGTTGATGCAGTTTAGTACTATTACAAACAGAACAAGATTAAATTTCCTTCTCAATATCCTTTGACAAAGAAGGCCAAAATACTAGACCTCTCACCCTTCTTTTGGTAAAATCAGTTCCTGGGTGGCCATGATGCAAGATCTTAGTATACTGTTGTTGCAGGGACTTTGGAACAATCACTTTTGGACCTTTTATGATGATGCCATTTTCCACCAAAATCTCATTTCTGTAGGGAAAATACTGCTGCACATCCACTGGTAAACAAGATTGCTTTGATAACCATCCTTGTCTGATAAAGTGGTTGAGCTTCTGAAGAACTGGACCTGAAGATGTGAGTTTTAAGTGCATCAAAATGTATAGAAGAAAAATTTTTCACTTCCATGACTTCAAAATCAGGTTTCTCATTGCCATGTTATTCAGTGTTTTTTTCTGTGCGATTGGGATAAAGTATCTGCAAGATAAAGAAGATTGCCTTTTGTGTAAACCAAGTGGAAATTGTACTTTTGCAATTTTAACATCATGCGTTGTAATCTAGCAGGAGTTGTGGGCATCGGCTTTCTCAAAATAGTGACCAAAGGTTGGTGGTCAGTTTCGATTTGAATAGGTTGGCCATAAATATAATCATGGAACTTTGAATATGTAAACACAATTGCCAAGAGCTCTTCCTCATTCTGAGCATACTGAATATTGGTTTGGGTTAGAGTTCTCGATGCACAGGCTGCTGGTCTACCCTCTTGAAGAATGACTGCACCAAGACCAAACTCTGAAGCATCACAGGAAAGAGTTACTGGCTTGTGAGCATTATAGTATCTGAAAGTGGGTGGAGTGACAATTTTCTGTTTCAGGAAATCAAATGCTCTTTGGTGATGTTCTGACCAGGACCAGGTTATAGCTTTACATGTCAGTTCTCTTAGCAGTGCTGAAAGTTAACTCAAATCTGGAATGAACGTGCCTAAATAGTTGACCATGCCAAGAAAATGTTGTAAGGCTTGGACATTGTCTGGAGCTAGCATCTCAAGAAGTGCTGTTTGCTTAGAAGGATCTGGTCATAAGCCTGCACTGGTAAACAAATGACCCCCATAAGTAACTTCTTGTAGCCTGAATTTACATTTCTGAGCATGAGCTACTACCATGGAATATGCTCATTCATTTGGTTCTTCTATTGGACAAATTACTCCTAGTTGCATCATTCTGTCTAGCTCAGCTTTGACTCTGTTCTGCATTGCTACTGGAACTTTCCATGCTGGTCTAATGATTGGGCTTATCTCGTGGTCTAACTTCATGGAGTCCACAACTGGGAGTTTCCCTAGTTTGTCTTCAAAAATATCAGCATACTGTTATCATTCAAGCTTACATGGTGGACTTCTTTATTAAATTAAAACAGTCCCATTCTCAAACTGTCTTTGAGGCCTAATAATGCCTGCATATGTCTTTTGACTATGTAAAACTGCAAGTCATAGCTGTTCCCAGCAGAGTAACATGAAAGCACTACTGAGCCTTCGGTTTGAATTTCTTCATCACCATAAGCAATAAGCTTTGCACACTTTGCTAGATTAAGTTTTTCTCCAGGTTTTACTTTAGCAAATGTTTCTGCTGACATAACATTGCACTTTGAACCAGTATCTACTTTGAGCTCTGCGGGTCTCCCATTAATCCGAACAGTAGAAAATATTTTGTTCTTTGCCCTCATATCTACTACATTGACTGTTTCACCAAGCATGGACACACCATCAACATAAAAAGTGGGGTTGCAGCTTTCTAATTGATCAACTTGTCTCTTTGAATGTTCTCTTTTAATAAAAGAATGTGCCCCTTTAGATTTACAAAACCTTTTGAAATAATTCCACTTTTTACATGTGTGGCACTGCTAAGCACTTTTCTTATTTGGGCTCATGATTTCCACCACATTTACAACAGTTGACTATGAAGCTTGCTATAGGTTTTGCTGAGTCACTCCACTGCTTTATTGAGCATTCCCTAGGTCATATTGAAGCTGCTCTGGATTTTGCTGAAGTGGCCACGCCCCTACGCCCGTTTCTCTCAAACTCGTGCTGCATACTATTACCATTAGCACTGGAAGAAGCTACGTGCGTGCCCTTCTCATTTGTAAGCATATTCAGGTGCTTTTCTGTGAGCTCATATATCTGACAAATTCAGATTCAATTCATTTATGACCTGTTTGTGAGTCGTCTGAGCTTCAAATGATCCACTCATGTATATTCCTCTATTGAGATGAAGGCAATGAATAAAACCAATAACCAAAAGAAATTGCCTAGGCACCACAATGAGAGCTCGCAACTCAGCTGGAAACCAAGATTTATTGAAGTACAACAAAATAAATAACGCTTATAATCCAAGTACGTTTTCGATGAAAATCTTCATCAGAATCAGTACAAAACACACAGTTGATGCCTATTCTAGTTATATACCCTATCTAATTAACCTAATTGATTAATTTCAAACTAACAAGCAATCTTATTTTAAAAAAACACATACAAACAGATCCTATACATCAAATTAAAATTAACTTCCATACATATTATTGATAAAAATTCTATATAATGGGGCACATTTGTGTGGATGTAATGTCTTTATATTGTATACAATGTTAAAAACAATCTAAATAGTTAGCCACAGCTCTAAAACATTAAAATGTATGTACACAGAGTATATGGAGTGTATATTGCCATCTAATGGTTGTAATGGGTAAATAAACTTGATACTCATAACTTAGCTGATCTGAGTTTCAATACTGGCTTAATGGACAAAAAATCATTTAAACCCGGGGGTTTATTACATTCCAAAATTATTTGCCAGTATAATTCCTTGTATTCCAATTTGTCTTCCCATAAACCACCTCTTACGTCCTTGGGCACAGAGTCCAATACAAAAAAGGAAAACATTGCCTGAGGGCAAAAAGTCTGATGTATATACAATGCATTATTCATATTCTGCTTTTTGATTTCATACAAATGTTCGTAAATACGACATTTGAGTTTCCTTTCTGTTTTGCCCACGTAAAAGGAGGTGCAGAAATTACAGGTAGCCAAATATACTATTCCACAGCTATTACAATTAAAAGAACCCTTGCTTGAAAGTGTTTTGTTCCTGGCTTTTAAGAAAACATCTTTCCTATTGTATATCCTTGGACATTGTGAACAAAACCCACATTTATATGTACCCACCCCTCGTGGACCTATGTTTTTAACCATGGGACCACCATATTCAAAAATTTGCTTGAAATTGGTGTCCTTTCTGTAAATAAATTTCAAAGGGGTTTGATTATTCAATGGTAAGTCCGTGAATTGGACAAATCTCCCCCATTCTCTTGAAATCAACTCCTTAATAGGTCCTGAATCACCTCTATAATCAAGTATATAGGCTCTATCATGAAGGGTGGGATTTTGATTTGTTAAATTGTCAGTCGGGGCAGGTACATTCTGTCCCAAAATAGGGGCAAATCTTTTGTGTCTCTCCTGTACTACCTCTGCTAAAACACCTTCCAATAAGGGCCTAGGGTATCCTCTGTCAACCAACATGTTACACACATTACTACACTCCTTCAAAAATTCATGGTCATCCAAGGTCATTCTACAGACCCTTACGAGTTGACCCTTCACTAAATTTTTCTTTTGGAAATAAGGGTGGGCACTCTTGTAGTGGAGGTATGAATTGGAAAAGGTTTTCTTACGATGTATACTAGAAGAAAAGAACCCTTGTTCCTCCTTTTTGAGTGTAATATCCAAGTATACCAGTTGTTCCGTATTAATTTCAAAGGTAAAATCCAAAAAATTGGTCGTGCCCTTCAAGTAATCCAGGAATTCGAAAAATCTTTCCTCAGTGTCTATCCAAAAGATACATATATCATCTAAAAACCTCTTGTACATAGACCAGCATTTAATAAATGGGCTGTCCAAAATAAATTGTTTCTCCCACCAATTCAAAATAATGTTAGCATACGTTGGAGCACACTTAGCACCAATGGCAACACCCTTGTTCTGTCGGAAAAATTCACCCTGAAAGTACATGAAATTATTTTTCAAAATAATCTCCATAAATAAGAGACAGTTAGTAAAATCTCCATGAGACAGTGTACCATTATCAATAATGGCCTGTTCCAACCATAAAAGTCCAATCTCATGTGGGATGGAACCAAATAAGTCCACTATATCTAGAGTGACAAAAATGAGGTCTGATGAATAAAGGTGTGGTTTTACACACCTCAGAAAATCCCAAGAATCTTTGAGGACTGCGTCCCCAGTATATGACAAGGTCTTAAGTTTGTCATCCACAAATGCAGCCAGAGGTGTGGTAATAGAACCCTCCGCTGAAACAATTAACCTAAGCGGTGGATCTGTGGGATTTTTGTGAACCTTGCGTATACCGAAAACTGTCGGTACCCGGGGTTGTTGGTTGAACAAAAAATTGAATTGTTCTTGACTAATAGAACCATCCAACAGTAAATCTTGTAACATCAAATGTATTTTGCTTTTAGCTATATTAACCTCATTAATTGATGCCTTAGAGTATTTACTAGTCTCATGTAAAGAATCCCTCATCTTTGATTCGTAAATAATATTGTCCATAAGGACCATCCCCCCACCCTTATCAGGATGCATCACCCTCAAATTACCATCGTGTTTTAAATCGTTTAACAATTTTTTCTCCACCTGAGTTAAATTAGAATTCACATAGTGTGCCGTTATGGTATTCCTTATCTCTCTTTCCAACAAGTTACCAAAATTCCTCAATTGAGGATGAAGGGGGGGATTAAAAACACTTTTCCTTTTGAGAACAGAATTAGAAGTTGTAACTGTTTCTTGCCCATTAAACAATAAGTGTAAATTTTGTTTCCTCAGAAATAATTTAAGGTCTATAATAGATCTAGGAATGCTGGCTTTCCTATTTGGTACAAATTTGAACCCTTTGGAAAAGAGCTGAAAATGTTCAGGGTGTACCTCAATATTACTGTAATTAAAAATCTTGTAGTTATGAAGCTCTAAAATATTGCCCTCCCGGGTAATAGTGTAACTGCCATTTACCTCTTGTTGTAGCCCCTCTGGTTGTAGTAATTCTGGTTCTGGTTGCGGATCCGATTGGATCGGCGAAGCGGGGGTCCCTGGTCTAAAGGGCACTCTTCGTCTTGGAAGGGAGTATCTGTAAAATCTCCCCTTTTTTCCTGATCAAAAGTGTATAATTGATGACCCACTTGGTCCCTAGTAGTCTTAGGATCTTGATACCTAAAAAAAGACCTGGGTTTTGGATATGCTACTTGGTCCTTGCATTCTTTAAGGTCCCTTGCTAACTTACCCCGTTTCCTGTCCATGTTAGTAATGCAGTCAGAATCAATTTGTAAAAAAATGTTGTGATACTGTTGTTTTTCTTTTTCTACCTGAAATAAAAGATCATTAACTATCTGGTCATTAATAGTCTCCATTTCTTTTAAAATGCCTGCCATCACCTTCGCATTTTCTTTTATAATTGCTTTAATAACTTCAAAACCACACTGGTCAAATATCTTAATTAAATTTAAAGGACAACCGCACCCTCAGACTCAAAAAACATATTTATTTCATCATGGTTTGGTGTTTCCTACATTTTAACAGCACTCTATGACTATTTAGAGCTTTTTAGATATTTCATATGCAATTTCTGACTCTGACCACATGGGGGCTGGCATTTTGAAATAATTCAGACTGTTTACTATGCCTCTAAGTATCCCAGAATGCATTGTTTGTCTCCAAAAAATTGCATCAGATCTGCCACGTTTTCCCTTAAGCTGCTGTCACTTCATTGACTTAACAGGCATTCACTGCTGTCTTAAAGTCCCCTACTTTTGGTTAAAATGTTATCCTTTTTCAATGACTACTTCAAACACAAGCAGTGCAAATGCTACAGAACAGAACTGACAAGTGCATTTTATTGCTTTTGTTTCTTAGAAATGCTAACTTGCTTTCTTTTGTGAAGGCTGAAATCTAGTTCTTCAAGGCATCTCCCCTCCCACTTCACACCTACCTTCCCTAGCTGTCAAAGAGCTAAGGGTAATTTGACCCATTATCTGCATGTGATTGACAGCTCACAGCAGGTGACCAGAGTAGTGTACTGTTTTCTTGTCAGCCTTTCCCTCCTTACAGTGGGACACTTTTTTTGTTGCACTCCTCCGGTCAAATTTAGAACCAAGCTACATAGCACTGGGAATAATCACCGTTTTGCAAAGCATCAAACTCCCACTTATTTTTCCTTCCAGTTTGATTAAATAGCTCACTCAGCTCACACACCACACTCACTCAGCTCACACACCACACTCACTCAGCTCACACACCACACTCACACACCACACTCACTCAACATACACACCACACTCACTCAACACACACACTCACCCTTTCACACACATAACCACAAGTTTGTTTGGCACCACCAAAAATGACCCCAGGCCTTCGTCCGAGGAATGCACGAGTAATTATGTACTTTGGCTGTGCAGACATCAGAAACAAACACATGCCTATACAGATCTTACACATCAAGCCGCTCCATTCAAATTGTACATGAAATGCACCCATTGAACAGTTTTCCACCTACAACATTATTAAAGTACTTTAATCCAACACTAGTGAGCCCTACTTTACACAGCCCAGTAAACCTGTCCACAGATTCAGCTTCTACAGCACAGTTCAATAAACTGTCTACTGTACATTGGTGTTAACACAGGAATTTCCAGTTCTTATCAGCATAACCACATACACAATCTTCCTCCTCAGACCTTTCATGAAAGATGTTTTATTTTTAAACTTTCATCCTTCCCACTTTAGGGGTCTTACATAAATCCCAGACTGATATACCCTGACTGTTGTCTCCTTCCCCTTTTTGCTCTCCTTACACTTTTATACTCCACTATTCTATTTCACATACCTGTAAAATTTTTTTTTTTTTTTTTTTTTTTACAATTCAATATTGTCTTTGCTTTTTTGATTGCTCTCTCTCAAATTTTTGCTCACATTATTTGATCTGTGTGTTAACCTACTAAGTACTCTAAATAACTTATGTCAACCTCAATGTAACAATGTCCTGTAATTTGTTTTGACTATTACTATATATTGTAATCTTTGTCACTACTAATGCTTGGAGCTTTTCTCCCCAGGCCTCTACTGAAAATGGACATATATCCAGTTAGACTAGCCCGGTCAACAAATGTAAAATAAAATAAATAAATAAAAATGAGACCTATAAACTACAATCACCCTGATCCAAATCCATCCAAACATGGCTGCAAAACTAAAGGTGTTATGGTTTTGTGGGGAGGGTTAAGCAGCCATGCCCACACCACCTGGGAACACTCAAATTCTTCCTGTCTTTATAACTACACAGTTCCACAACCACAGGGAAAAAAATATCCAGCAAAGGCACACCAGTACCTAATGGAATTAAGTGACAGTTCAACACTAAATCATAAATCACAAAACAGACTTTATCAATTCAGTATATGAAGAACATGCCAGTATAGTGTATTTAAAGTTACATCTAACTACCAGATTGTGCTGGGACAGCTTTAGAGATAAGTGGTTTTGTAAAATTCAGCAGATACTGGCAGAGTGCCCTTTATCACACAAACGTGCACACACTTGCCCCTTATCACACAGATGCGCACACTTGCCCCTTATTACACAGATGCACACACACTTGCCCCTTATCACACAGACACAAAGTTTGTTTGGCAACAGCTAAAATTACCCAAGGGCTTCTTCCTTCTGATAACGGTCTGTTAACGATAGGTTCATAGGTTGGTACTAGGCTGTCAGCCCTAGGGCTTATACAAGCCTAGCCATAACAATTCCCTGGCTATTACTTCCACACTATTTTCTACCCTGGACCCCTGTCTAGCAGGGTGAGTGATGTGATCCCCAGGGTTAATTTCTTTCTCCCATCCAATTGTCAATGTTCCGTTTGAAGAGGGCCAAAGAGGTGGTCTGCTTGACATGTATGGGCAGTCTATTCCAGAGTCTGGGCAGTCTCTGAGTCAGGAACCTATCCCTCCAGCATTTGTTTATTGTGATGACAAGGTTTAGATCCCTGGAGCATGTAGCTCTGAGGGATTGGGATTTCTTTTAAGTGTAGCATGTCCCAGAATGGGTACATGTTTTTTCCCAAAGGGGATAACTATACATTTCTTGGCACTGAGCTTGAGCCCATGGCTCTGGCACCAAGCATCTGTTTCTGTAAGGCCCTTTTCTACAGTATCCACAACATTTGGGGATTCAATAATGGCTCCCAGTTTGCAGTCATCTGTGAACTTTGTTAGCCAGAATCCCTTAGTGTTGTCCTGTACTTCAGAGAAGTAGATGCCAAACAAGAGCGGTCCCAGGACTGACCCCTGAGGTACTCTGACTTGTCAGAAGCTGGATTTGGAGTGGGCTACTTTTACAGCGTGGGTTCTGTCAGTAAGCTAGTTGGCAACCCGAGTGACGTAGGGATTAATGCCCAGTTTAGTAAGCATTCATACACACACACACACACACTTGCCCCTTCTTGCATTCTCTCACACACACACACACACACACACACACACACACACACACACACACACACACACACACACACACACACACACACACACACTCACTTGCTTGCATTCACACAAACACACACTTGCCCCTTGCTTGCATTCACACACACACACACACACACACACACACACACACACACACACACACACACACACACACACACACTTGCCCCTTGCTTGCATTCACACACACACACTTGCTTGCATTCACACATGAACACACACACTTGCCCCTTGCCTGCATTCTCACACACACACACACACACACACACACACACACACTTGCCCCTTGCTTACATTCACACACACACGCACTTGCCCCTTGCTTGCATTCACATACACACGCACTTGTGGCTTTAAAACACAAGAACCAGTATGACGGTCATAGTCCATACCTCACTGGACTATTTGAAGAGGGACATGGAGCTCTCTGAATACGTGTCCCAGGTAGGTATGAATCTAGCCTTGAGTCACATCCTACCTTCAGCAATGATTATACGAAAGGCCAGCAAAAATGACGTACTTCAACAAATGGCTTAGTTTCTGGTGTCACAGCAAGGGGATTCAATCTCTGACAGCTTAGGTAGACATAACCGTCAAGCCACTATGCTTTTCAAGAGATGGTTTGCACTTATCACCACTTGGCTTCTGAATATTGACAAAAACTTTGTCACCATAGTGCCTTTTTTAGGATATGCCAAGTTAAGCCCGCCAACATAATAAAAATCAGTCAGAAATACCTAAAGATGCTGCTTCTCAATGCTAGTAGTTTAAATATAAAAAAAATTATTACCTGGAAGCACTCCTTACCCTAGAAAATTCACACACATATATGCAGTCACAGAAACATAGTTCAGAACCGTAGTAATCACTCTGGCTATTAAAGTCAACAGTGCCTTTCATACATTTTGATCCCCCTCAGCTCTGAATAAAACATATGGAGGAGGTGTTTCAATGTTTTTAAAGCACTAATACAATGCTATATTGGTCCGAAAACATGACTGAATTGAGCTGCTGCTTGCCCAACTAACCACAGGTGTGAACCCCCATCATATCCTTGCATAATAGTGGTACTAAAAATAGACACAGGAATGTTTAGAGGAGATGCATTAAACACATTATAAAGCTAAATAAGGAGCAACATTAAACCATACAGCCCTGAAATCAAGTTAGTATCTAATCATACTGCCTATGCTGATTAAGCAATTTCAATGTCCATAACTGAAAAATCTGGCACGGTACAATTAACACCACTAAAGCTACTGATGTGTTACAGTAAGACAATCTAGCAAACCTGAGCGAACGGTCAGTTTGTACAAGACCAGTGTTATTGCAAAATAATGCTAATACATATAAGTGGAAACAAATGGGTGCCGCTGATGAAATTATATAGTATTCTCCATTCATAACGAATGCTCCTGCTACGCTGACTCAGCAGAAAGTACAGTTTGTGTACCTACCATAAATGTAGATGTTAGAGTGTATTCACTGTTGCAGTCATTACTCTTGGGTTATCCTGCTGGCAAGCTACCCGCAGTCGGCCTGAATTCCAAAGTCTTGGTCCGGTGTCGCTTGCTGTCACCTCTTCCCTGACGTCAGTGCGCCAGGGGTATAAAAGATGCAGCCAACGCCATTTTCTTCAGTTTTTCTTGCCCCAGATGTCAGGTGCCCCCAAAAGGGTAGGCTAAAAATTATGCCAATAAACATGCATGCACTAAGGTAATCATTTCCTTCATCTACAAGCAAATACACCACATAGGTTGTATAGAATAGAGAAGTACAGATAAGACCCAGCAAAAGAAAGGGGGGTGGTGGGAGGGTAACCTGGACTGCAACAGTGAACACACTCGAACATCTACATTTATGGTAGGTACACAACTGTACTATGTTCATTGTGTTTCACTGTTGCAGTCATTACTCTTGGGTTGAATCCCAAAGCTGAGGATGGGTGGCTAGGGCTAAATAGGATTAGGAGAGGTTATGAGGCCCTGCAGAACTGCAGTGGCAAAGCCTGCTCTGGATTTAGAGTAGAGAGGTAAGTGGTAGTGCTTTGTAAAGGTGTGCACCGAACTCCAAGTTGCAGCCTCTAAGATGTCTTTGGTTGGTACTCCTCTGAGGAAGGCTGCTGCTCTGGTTGAATGTGGCCTAATGTCCTTAGGCACTGATTTGCCATGTTGTGAATAGCAGAAACAAATGCAATGGCCTATCCATTTTGAAATAGTCTGTTTTGAGATAGCCTTTCCTTGTGATTCTGCAGCATATGCCACTAAAAGTTGGTCAGTCTTCTGAAAGCTTTAGTTCTGTCCAAGTAGAAGTGTAGCTGTCTGTGTGTGTCCAAAAAATGCAGAAGTCTCTCACCTTTGTTCTGTGGGTTTGGATAAAAGGTAGGCAAGTGAATGGTTCGGTTAAGGGCCACACTGGACACCACCTTAGGCATAAGTGTCGGGTTTGTCCTCAGAGAAACCCAGTCTGGATGGAAAATGATAAAAGGTTCCACAGCCATGAGTGCCTGTAACTCCAATACTCATCTTGCAGAGGTTATTGCTAAGAGCAGAGCTGTTTTCCAGGATAAGAATTTTATATCAGCTGTTGAGGCTGGCTCAAAATGAGGCATTGTGAGTTTTTCCAAGACATAATTGAGGTCCTATGCAGGTATTGGTGCTCTCCTTGGAGGTCTTATGTTTTTGGCCCCTCTGAGGTACTGCCTTATTAAAGAATGAGAAAAGATATGTGGTTCCGTATTGTAATGGGCTGAAATGGCAGAGGCATGGATCTTAATTGATGAAAAGGATAGGCCTCTGTCCAGCATCTCAGTTAAATATTGTAAAATCTGAGGAATGTTTGCAACAAACGTGTCAATTCCTTGTGCCTGGTTCCAAGCACAGAATCTCTTCCATTTTTCTGAATAAGATTTTCTGGTACTGGGCCTCCTGGCCTCCAAAATAACATCCATCACAGCTTTGTAGAGAGGAGTGTTCTGAATGGCTACATTATCCGCCATGCTGCTAGATTTAAGGTCCTGAGTTGGCTGTGCAGGATCTGACTGTTTTGTTGGGTCAGTAAGTGAGGAATTTGAGGCAATGTCCAGGCTGGACCTTGAGACAAGTTCTTTAGGATTGGGTACCAGTGATGGCGTGGCCAGTATCATTTTTGGCCTCTCTTGTCTGACCTTTAGGAGTACCTTAGAGAGGAGAGGCAGTGGAGGAAAGGCATATACTGTTAGGTTTTTCCAGCTGAAGGTTAAGGCATCCACTTTCCATGCTTGCTTGTGATAAGTCCTTGTGCAGAATCTCTGTAGTTGGCAGTTGTGAGGGGAGGCAAACAGATCTATGTCTGGGCATCCCCATTTCCTTGTTATCATGCTGAAGACTTGTGGATCCAGTTTCCACTCATGGGGATAAGTCAATGCTGTGTCCCACAAAGTCATGGTTTGTCTGCAGAGGGGATAGGAATGTGTGCCTCCCTGCTTGTTTATGTACCACATGACTGTAGTATTGTCCGTCTTTATCAGTAGTTGTCCTGGATGAAGTAGATCCTTGAAAGCTGTCAGGGCATTTTGAACAGCTAGCATCTCTTTTTGATTGATATGAAGATGCATCTGGCTTGCGGGCCATGTGCCCTGAATACATTTTTCTGCCATGTGGGCCCCCCAGGCATAATCTGATGCATCCGTTGTTAGTGTCTGCCTGGCTGTGGGTAAAGTGAATGGCTGTCCCTTGTTGTGGTGACAAGCCTGTGCCCACCATCAAAACTCCTGTTGCAGGCAGGGAATGAGGGTAATTAATGTTTCCAGGCTGTGGCAATGTTGAGTCCAAACACTTTTTAGATACCATTGTAGTTTCCTCATATGCAGTCTGGCATATGGAATTAGCAGGATGCCATGAAGCCCAAAGCCTGCAGAATTTTTCATGCAGATAACTGGGTCTTTGTTGCCAACATTTTGAAGTAAGAAGTCAGTTGCCTTTGTCTGGCATGAGATAAGCCATCTGGGCAGTTGTATTTAAGTTTGCACCCAGGAATATTATCTCTTGAGAGGGCACTAGTTTTGATTTATTTTCGTTTACTGTGTACCCTAGGCAAACTAGTAATCTTTTTACAAACGCCATATGCTTTAGTAGAATGTCCTTGTTCTCTGCTTGAATAAGGCAGTCGTCCAAGTAAGGATATATTTGAATTCCTCTTTGTCTGCAAAATGCAATTACTGGTGCCAGGCATTTTGTGAAGATGTTGGGCGCAGTAGATAAGCCAAAGGGCAGTGCAGAGAATTGGTAGTGCATTGAGCCAGCTATGAATCTGAGGTATCTTCTGCAAGATTGTCTGATTGGGACATGCAGGTATGCCTCTTAGGTCCAAAGTTACAATGCAAGCCTTCTTGCCCAGCATGGGCAGAAGCTGTTGCAGAGTCAACATTTTGAATTTTGGAACGTCCAGAAATGTGTTTAGAATAGACAGGTCCAGTACTGGTCTCCAGGCTTTGTCCTTTCTGGGTACCAAGAAAAGTCTTGAGTAAAATCCTTGTCCCTGCTCTTGCTGTGGTACTCGCTGAATGACCCTCATGTCCATGAGGGATGAAACTTGCTTTTGTGCCTCTGCCCATCGACTGTATGGCAGGTCTGGCATACCTTTTGCCCTTGGCAGGGTGTGAAAGTGGAACCTGTAGCCCTGAGACACTATATTCAAGACCCATATGTCCTGGGTGATCATGTGCCAATTTTGTGAAAAAAAAGTGCTAATTTTCCCCCTAAGGGGTCTGCCAAAAGATAAGTGGTTGGTGCTGGCAGAGGAAAGTCATTGGGACTGTTTCCTGTAATGCTATGATTTGTCTTCTCTGCTTTTGTAGGTAGAAGCACCCCATTGTTTAGGCCTGTATGAGCCTTGGGGTTGGGATCTGTCTCTGGGGCGTCTGTATCTGCCTCTTTGTGGCCTGTCTGACACTGGAAAGGACCAGTTCTTTGTGGGCCAGTTCCTGCTAAATCTGGGTGGCTTCACCTGTAAGAAATCCTTAACTGTCTGCATAGATTTTGCTTTGTCCTCCATTTTCTTCAACACCTCCTCCTCTGCTTTAACACCAAAGTATCATGCTGTAATGGAGCATCTAATAATTTTGCTTTAACATGGTCAGGCAGATTCTGTTCCTTTAACCAAGCATGCCTCCTAATGACAGAACCCGTAACAGCGGCCCTGCAAGAGGTCTCCAGAGAATCAATACCACATTGCAAAGTATGCCTTCCCACTTGTTCAGTTGCATGCAATAAATCCTGCATTTCCTTGTTTTCTGCACATTCAGAATTTGTTAATATTTTCTGTTTAAGCAGTGACATTACGTATTGCTGATATTTAAGAATATGAAATTGACAATTTAAAGCCCTCTCAGCCAAGTTAGCAGAAGTGTAAACCTTCCCCCCCCCCCCCCATCTGTCCAGTGCCCTTGAATCCCTATCAGAGGGGATAGGGTTTTTTGCAGTGGAAGCCTTGACCCCTTTGGGACCCTGAGAAATAGTTTCTGGGTCAGCAGCAGGGTTTTTATAAAGAAATTTATGTGAATCTGGAACCCTGTAGTATCTGTCTGGCTTAACAGGTGCAGGGTGTAGAGAGTCAGGAGACAGGCCGGACTCTGAAAATACATCATCTACAATGTCTAAAACAGGGGAGATAGCAAGAGGCCTGTGCTGAGGTAGTAAAGGAAAGTCTCTAAGCCTTTTCTTAGATTCTGAGTAGTCTTGGCTCTCCCAGTGGAAGTGCTCCCTCATGGTATGCAGGGTTTCCCCAAAAGAATAATCCTCAGGAGGAGAGGCTGAAGGGATAGATTATTCAGCAGCAGAATCCTCATAGGGAGGAAGAGAGTATTCCTGTTCAGAAGAGAGTCATAAAGTATATCAGGCAGCACAGAATAGGGCTAGAAGTGCATTCAAACAGGGGCTTTGTGTAGAATTACATTTTTAATTCACTAGGAAAACTTATTTTACCAATGAAGCAAAAAATGCAGACGAAAATGCAGGCAATCCAAACTTTTCAGTAGTTCCGCAAACAAATGCAGTCGACAGGATACACGTACAATGAAAAGGAGTTCCACACACCACATGGATTTTATTAGGTTGAGTGGGCTGGATAAGGCAGGTCTGACATCACAATGTGGGAGGAACACTGGCTCTTCTATACAGCATGCAAATCAGGCGGGGATTACATCACTTTGGGGGAGGAAACATCCCGATAGCTAGAGCAAGAGCAGATGGCAGATGTGACATCATAATTTCAGAGCCAGCTACAGGTTTTTCAAGTTTGTTTGCAAAGTGAAACAAACACAGAAGAGAAAGCTAGGAAGCAGAACAGGGAAAACAGTTGAATGGGTTATTTTTTAAAGCTGCAAGGGTGATTTTTTTAAGCTTTATCAAAGTACAGGGACTGGAAGAGTCAGCAGGTTGGGGAATCTGCTTTAATATCCTGTTGTTTTCCTTTAAGTGAAATTCAGACCCTTCTTCAACTTTGTTAGGAAACTTAGAAAGCCTTAAGCCCTTGGGCACAACTTGCTTGTTAAGGCATTCTTTGAGATAGTTACAGTCACATTCCAATCTTGTATATTTGTCAAGAAAAAAATATAAATCATCAAGGCTTTGCCTATAAGTTTTAACAGCATTAGTCTTATTGTTGGAAGTAACACCTTGTATATCATAATTTTTCTTTAAAAAGCCTTGAAAATCAAGATTTGGTTGCTTTTTATTAAAGTCACCTTGGTTAAAAACCTCCGTAGAGCCTTCTGCTGGAACCGCGAATGATTTTCCATTGCTGCCTGCTTGAGAATTGTCAGTGCGCAAAAGTCTCGGAAAATCTGCAAAGGATTGACTCCCAAGTAAAACGGAACCACTAGCTTCGTTAAGTAGACAAGTGTTAGGGCAGGAATCTCGCTGTCCTGTACCTCGAGGTGGTAAATCCTTCTGAGAAGCAGTCCTCCGTTCGGAGGACACGCCAACGAGAGAATAACACACTCGAGTGAGAAGCTCCACCAACTGTGAAAGCTGCCCGATGACCTTTCTTAGTTTACCTCTGGTGTCAGAACGAGGCTCCATATCAGTTGCTGCTTCCGTGGTGTCAGCCATCGCATCCAAAGCAAAAACCAAGAAATTGAGATGAAGGCAATGAATAAAACCAATAACCAAAAGAAATTGCCTAGGCACCACAATGAGAGCTCACAACTCAGCTGGAAACCAAGATTTATTGAAGTACAACAAAATAAATAACGCTTATAATCCAAGTACGTTTTCGATGAAAATCTTTGTCAGAATCAGTACAAAACACACAGTTGATGCCTATTCTAGTTATATACCCTATCTAATTAACCTAATTGATTAATTTCAAACTAACAAGCAATCTTATTTTAAAAAACACATACAAACAGATCCTATACATCAAATTAAAATTAACTTCCATACATATTATGATAATAATTATGATTGAATAATCAAACCCCTTTGAAATTTATTTACAGAAAGGACACCAATTTCAAGCAAATGTTTGAATATGGTGGTCCCAAGGTTAAAAACATAGGTCCACGAGGGGTGGGTACATATAAATGTGGGTTTTGTTCACAATGTCCAAGGATATACAATAGGAAAGATGTTTTCTTAAAACCCAGGAACAAAACACTTTCAAGCAAGGGTTCTTTTAATTGTAATAGCTGTGGAATAGTGTATTTGGCTACCTGTAATTTCTGCACCTCCTTTTACGTGGGCAAAACAGAAAGGAAACTCAAATGTCGTATTTACGAACATTTGTATGAAATCAAAAAGCAGAATATGAATAATGCATTGTATAGACATCAGACTTTTTGCCCTCAGGCAATGTTTTCCTTTTTTGTATTGGACTCTGTGCCCAAGGACGTAAGAGGTGGTTTATGGGAAGACAAATTGGAATACAAGGAATTATACTGGCAAATAATTTTGGAATGTAATAAACCCCCGGGTTTAAATGATTTTTTGTCCATTAAGCCAGTATTGAAACTCAGATCAGCTAAGTTATGAGTATCAAGTTTATTTACCCATTACAACCATTAGATGGCAGTATACACTCCATATACTCTGTGTACATACATTTTAATGTTTTAGAGCTGTGGCTAACTATTGAGATTGTTTTTAACATTGTATACAATATAAAGACATTACATCCACACAAATGTGCCCCATTATATAGAATTTTTATCAATAATATGTATGGAAGTTAATTTTAATTTGATGTATATGATCTGTTTGTATGTGTTTTTTTAAAATAAGATTGCTTGTTAGTTTGAAATTAATCAATTAGGTTAATTAGATAGGGTATATAACTAGAATAGGCATCAACTGTGTGTTTTGTACTGATTCTGACGAAGATTTTCATCGAAAACGTACTTGGATTATAAGCGTTATTTATTTTGTTGTACTTCAATAAATCTTGGTTTCCAGCTGAGTTGCGAGCTCTCATTGTGGTGCCTAGGCAATTTCTTTTGGTTATATATTCCTCTATTACTGACTGTGCACCTCATGGTTTTGACTTCAGATTCCATTCTGAAGCCATGTCACTCATCTTTTGTATTCAAATAAGATGATGAGGCTTGGGTGTTCACTTAAGTTTATTACACACAAACACATCAGGATGGATGACTGGAACATTAAACTTTAACTAACTGACTAGCTGCTACATGCATACATGCTTTCACTCTGGCTACTCACTCAAAAAATGGCACTCTTGCTTGCATGTGCCCACTGACTGGAATGTTTTTTTTTAAATGTACATCACACACTCTTATCTACAGACATTTTGCACTGAATGGTAGACCTGAGTTGCACCTAGAAATGAGCTTTTGGGATCAGTCCAACTATTTGATTACAGATAAATAAATAAATAACGTGTTCCTCAAACAAACAGCAGCTTATTCTCTATTTCTTTATTTATGCATGCACATCCACTATTTGCAGTCTATAAGATATATCACCATTACTTACCAATCAGCTTGGTTGTTTACAAATAAATGTCTGTTGTCAGTTATTCAACAGGACTGTTCTTGGACAGTCGATAGCAGGAAGCCTCTTTAGTCAGCAGACAGCAGTAGGTGGGTTGCTTTTGACAGGCAGAAGAAAATAACTTTCCACAGTTTCAGCAAATGGTCTTGTTCAGTTAGTGATGACATAATTTAGTATTTAATTATTCAGTGACCACCTCATTCTTAGTGGGCTTTGTAAATTGTTTGATGGAGTAGGAGTTTTATTACAGCAAATTACTGGATCATGAAAGGAAGAAATATTTCAGAGCATTAGCTGAAATGTCACACCGCCGAATGTTTTTTTTGCCAAGTATTATCTACAGTGCACTACTAGAGCAACTGAGTTATGCCTCTGAGTGTTACATGCAAACCACAAGTCTAAGAGCTTTTAAAGCATTGTACATGCATACATGCAGGTCTTAGAAACATTGCTATATTTAGTAGGAGTTTTTTGTCTCAGCGTGTTAGCTGGAGTGTTATAACTTTGACTGTACAGTGTTGTGTCTCATTGGGACCTACTATCTCATGAGATCTTCCTTAGTCAAGATATAGAATATTGCAATTAGACTATCTAAACTACACAACACCATCCTGTTAACTAATCACACAACAAAACCCTGCAAAACAATACAAAAAATATATGGGTTGTGCTATATGCACCACTATGCAGGGAGTCAAACAAATTTCAAGAAAAAGGAAAACTTAAAAAAAAATTACTCTCGGTTAGTCTGTCTCTTGCTCAAGTTAGGCAAACACACAACTAAGTACAGCACCTTTAAAAAGCAAACAGCTCTAGTGCACTAAAATTTCAACAACATGTAAAAGCACTATTACATACATGCTGTGATGTGATCCAGTAAAGGAGCACACAATCAACAGTAGTGCCCTGTCCTGATGTGTTATCTGTTATCATACTGCCAAGAGTTACTTGCAATGCCATACTTAGCAAAAAATGTTACCTACAATGTTATACCTATCATGTACTATTCCTTTAACTGATGGATACCAGGTGATTGCGTTTGCTAGTGTAACACCTCTACATGTTAGCTACACTAAGTGCTACAGTGCTATTCATAGTGACACAGTGACATATCTAGTAACAGTGTAATGCATCAAGTTAAGTGCAGTATTTTGCCTTTGAAAATTAATTTATCCCATAAAGATATGTCAGCAGCAGCATATATTTGTGACAATGTCCCCAGAAAGTTAGAGGCTGCATTTCTCTATTTTCTAAACTACTACGTATCTATGAACTTTTATTTTAATATAACATTAATATTCTTTGTGTTTAGCTTTGATAACTAGGTTACTATCACTGAATTAGGAGACCTGGGATCAAATCTATACAGGTACAAAGTACAGTGAAAAACAAGTGTACTTCAAAACATTGTGACATTTTACATTTGATGTACAGGTAATGTTATCATGTCACTAGTTCCACTACACATTTTTAAGTATATTTTAGGTATATAACAGATCATCAATTCATTTAATGCATTCACTTAGTTACCACTGTATATTTAAGAGGTTTATTATCAGAATCTCAATACCAGTTCTATCAAATGCGGTGATCTCAAAATTAGATGATCGAAAGATTGAAAACCTAAAGCAATGAATATCAGAAAATACCAGATCCTGAAAATACCCGCGGTGGTGGTGCTGCGGTAGTGTTGTCGCCTCACAGTAAGACGCTGTCTGGTTCGATTCTCAGCTAGAGTGTCTTCTGTGTGGAGACATGCGTGAATGGGTGTACCTTCGTTGAAGGCTGTGCATCAGGGCTGGTAACTCGGCACGTAAAAATCAACTACCAATCATTAGCGGACCGGAGTTCCGCTGTGGCGACCCCTAACCGGGAAAAGCCGAAAGACACAATAACAACAACCAGATCCTGAAAATCTCTGTTGCTCTTGATCAGAAACAAGCACTAACATGGGTCCTGAAGGGGGCAAGTCTATCACATCAGCATTTTTCACTTAACATATTTAGGTAATCCAACTTTGAGATTGAAGCATTTGGCAAAACTGGCATTGACATTCTGATTGTAAACCATAATATTATTGGACTTTCAGGTGTTTGTTTACTTTGTTGTATGAATTTATGTAGATTCAAAGACATAGTGCAAAACTTTGCAAAAGTGAGATGTCTGGCAACTGTCAGATGTCTTAACATAAACTAATTCCATTTTTGTTTTATGTACATTGTTTATTGTAGCTAATATTAATGTTTCCTGCTGCAATGTCACTCTGCCAGGTCTGGATCCAGCACTAGATGACCTAGGTAGCTGTCTACAGCCTGGGGCTGTCTGGGGGGCCCAACCAAAATATTAATAAAAAAAATTCTCTTGGCATTAGCAGTAAAAGCACCTTATTGCTCCTTTATTTTCTTCTTTGCTTTCTCGGCATCTGCACTTTTTCAGCCAAACAGAAGACAAGCATGCACACACAAAAATGTGGAACTGGCAGATTGAAATTTAACAGCAAGACAGGAGAAAGCAAGCAGGCTTCCACTGCAGTGTAGAACTGGCAGGCAAGATTTAACAGCAGGACCGACAGTACTGAGCAGAGATAGTGAATGTGTCAAGTCAATTCCACAAGCAGCAGAACTATTAAAGCCAGAATCATTTACGAGCAATAGCAACACTATGAGAGATGAAAATTTCTCTCTGTTGTGTGGCACAGGATTTAATAGTGGAATGGGTGGGTAACAGCAACACTGTGACGTGTGTGTGTGTGTGTGTGTGTGTGTGTGTGTGTGTGTGTGTGTGTGTGTGTGTGTGTGTCTGTGTCTGTGTGTGTGTGTGTGTGTATATATATAAAATGTCCCAGTTAAAGAGGGCAGTTTATTTATGCGACTTGCTCAAATTCTGTACCTTAATTATAGAAGACAAGATCTTTAATCCTTTATACCGACTGCTAAATCCTCTAAACTGCCTTCCAAACCTCCATTAACTGTTTTGTAAATCACTAAGGATTAGAATTACAGTCAGCTAATATTAATCATTGCAGTTTCACACTTTTTTGTTTCACAACATACATGTTGAAGCAAAACCTGTTCTGATAACTCTCTAAATGATTTAGAGTAGTCTGCTATTTGCAGAATATCTCAGATTTTGTCTCATATTTATTATAACCCATCCTTGACTAAATCCATTAACCAGACAGTGCTTTGGGGAGACCAGACATTTGGGCTAGGCTTCTTAACGGTCCCCTAGATTGCAAGTCTGGTAACTAGTATCTATGAACCAGAGAAGTTTTGCTGAAAAGAAAGGAAATTGATTTTAATAAACAGAAGCATCACCACATAAGGTATGCTCTTTGGTTGTGATCCTTGGTTTCCTTGATATTGACAGTGGGCCAGAGTTAATAAAGCCTACACTAAGTGTACACAATATGTATTCAAGAACATCCCTACCACATTTTTTGTGCTTTCTATTCACTCAGAAAGATTACACTAAGTGCACATGTAGTCTGCACTTTGTGGTAACCTTTATGAATCTGTCAATATTTAAAGCTGCAAGAAAATCAGTAGGAAAACTAAAATTAGGAGGATGAAGTTGAGTTATTCCTGTGTTGTCTGTTCACTCAGAACAGTATATACTTAGTGAAGGTGTTATTGAATCCCAGGGAGTGTTCATAGGTTCGTAGGTTCATAGGTTCATACTAGGCTATCTGCCCTAGGGCATTTATAAGCCTAGCCAGAGTGTGTATAGCTTTCGCCACCCATTTTAAATTAATTTTGCTATGCCCTTTTTCGAGGTTAGTATACTGCGCTTCTGTCTAACAGTGACACAGAAGTGATACCCGGGGTAAACCTACGATCTCCCATCCACTCATCAAGATTCCTCTTGAAGAGAGTCAATGAGGGACTCTGCCTAACCTGGACTGGGATTTTATTCCAGAGTGAAGGGAGATCTGGGTTATGAATCTGTCCCTACAGCATGTCCTATTTATTTCAGTGCTGAGGTTTAAGTCCCTCGAGCGCGTAGCTCGATGGGATTTGGATTTTCTGAGGTGCAGCATGTCCATTAATTCCGGGTTGGACATGGCTTTATAAGTCAGGCACAGATCGCCTCTGAGCAGGCGGTATGCCACTGAGTAGAGCTGGAGTTTCTTTAACCGGGCAGCATACGGCATCTGTTTGAGCCCCTTGATCCTCTTGGTGAGGTACTTTTGGGGTCTTTCCAGTTGCTGCAGGTGTCTGGTAAGGTACATCCCAATGGGGCATTGTACTCAATTATGGGCCTGATGAGGGATGAGTAAAGAGGCACAATGACCTCCGCTGATCTAGATGTGAATCCCTTCATGATTAGGTGGGCTATATAAAATGTTTTTCTAACCACTTTGGCCACGTGGTTGTCAAATGAGAGATTGCTATCAACTTGGGTCCCCAGGTCCCTAATTACTTCTTCTGTACTTAATGGATTACCACCTATGTGGTAATTTGTGGGCACTTTGTTTTTGCCAAAGGGATGACTATACACTTTTTGGCGTTTAGCTTGAGGCCATGGCTCTGGCACCAGTTGTCTGTTTCTATGAGGCCCTTTTGGAGGATGCTTGTGTCAGCTGGAGAGTCTATTATGGTGCCCAGTTTGCAGTCATCTGCGAACTTGGTCAGCCACAGTCCTTCCATGTTGGCCTGTACCTCCGAGAAATATATACCGAACAAGAGAGGTCCCAAGACTGAGCCTTGTGGGACGCCACTTGTAACTGGTTTGGAGTCTGACATGGCTCCAGCTATTCTAACCATGTGGGTTCTGTCCTTGAGCCAGTTTGCAACCCATCTAGTGACATAGGGGTTTATATTTAAGTTGGTGAGCTTATCTATAATGCCTGAGTGGGGTATTGTATCGAAGGCTTTTGCGAGGTCCAGGTAGGCTGTGTGGACCACCTTCCCCTTGTCAATGGCCTTGGTGACTGTTTCAAAGAAATTGACCAGGTTTAAGAGGCAGGATCTGCCCTTAACAAAGCTGAACTGGGTAGGATCCAGTGTCTGTAGGTCCCCAATATCTTTATTTATAAGGTCCATGATTATCCTTTCCATAGCTTTGCAGACCAAGCTAGTGAGACTTATGGGGCGATAGTTTCCAGGATCCATTGAGGCACCACCTTTGTGGAGAGGGACCACTGTTGCTGTACGCCACTCTTTGGGTACATATCCTGTAGTAAGGCTGAGATTGAACAGTAGTTTTAGGTTTGGGTTTAGCTCTTCTTGGAGTTCATGTAGGGGCAGCCGGGACACCGTCTGGTCCCATTGATGCTGTGTTTCTTGCTTTGGAGAGGGCAGCTCTTACCTGAGCATCTGAGATGTCAGGGAGCAGCACTCTGCTGGGATAGATATTAGCCCTTTTGGTGGGGGGGGGGGGTTGCACTGAACCTGTCAGCTAGGATGTTGGCAATGTCTGTGGGTTCGGTGTATTTTTTGTCATTTTGGACTAATTCTGAGCATATCTGGGAATTCCCACCCAGGTTCCTAACATAACTAAAGAAAGCCTTGTGATTATCCTTAGTGTCCTGTGCAATTTTTCTCTCAAAGCTGGCCTTAGATGATTTTATGAGTGCCCGTAGTTTTTTGCTAATACTGATCAGAGATACCTTCCCTTTTTGGGATTTTGCTCTGTCATGTAGTAGCTTCCTCCTTCTATTGTATAGTTTGTTTATGGCTGGGGTCCACCAGACAGGACGCCTGCCTTTGGAGGATTGGGTCTTGGTTTTATTTGGGATTGCATGATCCATGCATTCCTGAAGGTGTTCATAGAATGCGTTTATAAAGGATTTTGTGGTCTGGGCCATATTATCCAGAGGCCCGGGGGCTTTGAAGGATTCCACCTCGGTTTTGAGGAGTGTGAAATTTGCTTTAGAGAAGTTTTTCACTGTGGTTTTCTGGGCATGGGGTGGGGTCGGGATGTGAATATCCAGTGAGATTAGTTTATGGTTTGATCTTACCAGTGAGGGATACACTTCTGGTCTGGAGCATAGAGTCCCCATGTTGGTGATGATCAGGTCCAGTATGTTTTCCCTTCTTGTGGGAGTGGTAACAAGTTGTTCCATAGCATTTGAGTTTATAAATTCTAGGAACCTTTGGGCTAGGGTGTTGGAGCTAGAGTAATGCTCCTAGTCTATGGTTGGGTAGTTGAAGTCACCCAATATAATGGTGTTTGGAGAGACCTTCATATTTTCCAGTGTTCTCAGGAAGGCCGAGTGGGGTTCCTGGGTTTGGGAGGGTGGTCTATAGCAGGCTATAAACTGGAAGGCAGTTTTACCCACTGTTAGTTGCACATGGATAGTCTCTGATGCTTCGTGCTGTGCCACCAACCTGGAGGTGTGGGTATCTTTGACGAATATTGATACTCCCCTCCTTTTGTGGTTCGGTCCAAGTTTTGGGGCCAAAAAGCATGGTATGAGGTATAACCTGGTAGTGCTCGGGTGCTCTCGAGAGCCTTGAACCAGGTTTCTGTTACTGCACAGATATCGATGTTCTCCATGCTAAGGAGAGTTTCGAGTGCGTGCATCTTGAGGTTTAGACTTCTGGCGTTGAGTAGCATTACTCTTAGTTTCTTATCCCTTGTGATACCTATGGAGGTGGGTTTGTCTTTTGAGCCTTGCCTAAAAAAGGCACTATGGGGGTAGCAAGAGCCTTTGCCAATATCCAAAAGCCCAGGGGTGACAGGTGCAAGCCGTCCCTAGCGAAGCATCGTGGCTTGTCGAGCATGTCATCCCAGGCTGACAGGCATTGGATCCCCTTTGAATGACACCAATATTTAAGCCAATTGTTGAAATTGATAATCTTGGCTTCATACTGTGGCATCATTCTTGGTGAGGGTAAGATACTACTCAAGGTCAGGGTCATACCGGCCTGGGCTACATGCCCAGAGAGCTCCTCTATGTCTATTTTCATGTAGTCCAGGGAGGTACGTCTCAGGTCATTCACACCAGCATGGACAATGACTGAGTCATATTTGTACTTGCCTTGGAGTGACCTGAGTGCTTGTGTTATGTGGCGGATCCTAGCACCCGATAGGCAGCTCACCGTGACATTCTCCTTGTTCAGCCTGGTGAGCGGGACGTCAGTGTGCCTGATGATAGAGTCACCTATTACAAGTGTATCAGGTGTGTTGTTTAGCCTTAAGGGCTGTGACTGTTCGGCACACTGGCTTTGTGAGCTATGTGCCCCCCCTCCCCCCCAAAAGGAGAGATATCTATACCAAACGATTGCAGCCCCCCAAACATCTCCAACGCCCAAGTGAGAACTGCTCACTCCAAAGCAAAAAACACAGCATCCATGGGACCTGATGGTGTCCCCGGCTGTGTGCTCCACGAACTCAATGAGGAATTAAACCCACAGCTAGGACAGCTGTTTAATCAAAGTCTTACCTCTGGATACGTACCCAGGAGTGGCGCACTGCAACTGTGGTCCCACTTCACAAAGGCGGTGCCTCCACCGACCCTGGAAATTACCGGCCCATTAGCTTGACAAGCCTTATCTGCAAAGCCATGGAGAGGATCATAATGGACCTCATAAATAAAGACATAGGGAATTTGCAGACTTTGGATCCAACCCAGTTTGGCTTTGTCAAAGGCAGATCATGCCTTTTAAACTTGGTTGACTTTCGAAACAGTCACCAAAGCCATTGATGAGGGAAAGGCAGTCCATACAGCCTACCTCGATCTGGCGAAGGCCTTCGATACAATACCCCACTCGGGTATCATTGAAAAACTCATCAGCTTAAATGTTAACCCATACATCACAAGATGGGTTGCAAACTGGCTGAGTGACAGAACCCACAGGGTCAGAGTTGCTGGCGCCATGTCTGACTCAAAGCCTGTCACAAGTGGTGTCCCACAGGGCTCAGTCCTGGGCCCACTCTTGTTTGGCATCTACTTTTCCGAAGTACAAGCAAACACAGGAGGGTTATGGCTGACAAAGTTTGCAGATGACTGCAAACTGGGCCATAGTAGAAAACACATCTGACACAGATATCCTTCAGAAGGGTCTCACAGAAATGGATAACTGGTGCCAGAGCCACGGCCTAAAGTTAAATGCCAAAAAATGCATAGTCATACCCTTCGGGAAAAACAAGGTTACCCCTAGCTACCAAATAGGTGGCAATCCACTGAGCACAGAAGAAGTTATCAGGGACCTGGGGACCCAGGTTGATAGTAGTCTGTCATTCGACACCCATGTAGCTAAAGTAGTTAGGAAGACCTTCTACATTGCCCACCTCATCATGAAGGGATTCTCATCCAGATCAAGGGAGGTCATAGTCTCCCTTTACTCATCACTCATCAGACCAATGATTGAGTACAATGCCCCATTCGGAATGTATCTGACCCGACACTTGCAGCAGCTGGAGAGGCCACAAAAGTTCCTCACCAAAAGGATAAAGGGTCTCAAAAATCTGTCTTATGCTGCCCGACTGAAAGAACACCAGCTCTATTCAGTCGCTTACCGCTTGCTCAGAGGTGACCTTTGCCTAACATACAAGGCCATGTCAAACCCAGATTTGATGAATATGCTTCACCTCAAAAAATCTAGATCCACCAGAGCCACAAGGGCAGGAGACTTAAACCTCGACACGGCTATTAATAGGACATGCTGGAGGGATAGATTCATCACCCAAAGACTCCCTATGCTGTGGAACAAAATCCCGGTATATGTGAGGCAGAGCACCTCGCTGGCCTTGTTCAAGAGAAATCTTGACCAATGGATGGGAGATCGCAGATATACCCCAGGGATTACCTCAGCGTCACTGCTCGACAGAGGCACAGCAAAATAATGGGTATAGTTCCCCATACTAAAGGGGTGGCGTAAGCCACAAAACGAAGGGCTAGGCTTGTAAATGCCCGCGGGCAGATAGCCTAGTATGAACCTATGAACCTATGAACCTATGTGTTTTGTTTTGGGGTAGCAGTTGCTTGGGTGTCTGCTTTGGAGGTCTCTGCTGCTTAGGCAGATTTTTATTTAGAGCCTCTAAGTATGTTTTTGTGTGTTTATGTGTTTGGTTTGCTGTCGTGGTAGGTCTATGTGAGACTGGAATTGTAGTGAGTATGGTTTCCTTCTCCTCCTGACTGGTTACGCCAGTACTGAGTTGAGAGAGCTTAGCCTCCAGTTTGGCTATATGGTTGCATCTCTCACATGTGTTGGAATTTGTTGGGAGGAGGAGAGGGTTGTCTGTGTACATTAGGCAGTTGTAATATTGCCTCAAGATTCCCAGGTTCACCAGCTGGACCGGAGAGGAGATTGACAACTGACCTTTGGACATGCTAGAATAGTATTGGGAATTCCTTTATAATTGAAAAAAAGGGCCAATGGGGAACAAGTTACTCAAGGGAGTTTGTGAGGGTGTAGTGCTTTTAATTTTTTAGTGCTGACTTATATAATTGCTTTAGTGAGCAAGTGCTAGGCTTTAGCATAGGAATAGGGTGTTTATTATGAGAACTAGATCAGTTCCAAGGCTCAAACCCAAATAAGCGGCGCTGCTCGATGAAGCGCTATGCACAAAATCACGCAAAGCCGTGCTACAGCGGGTTTTATACAGGCGGACTTGAAAGAGCTAGAAATTGGCCCAAAACAGCCAACAGACTACCAGATTCCTGTGCTGGGAACACTCCTCCAGGGACAGATAGCCTGCTCCAAGCTCCCCACTGCCACTGGTGAACAAAGAAGCCTCCCTCTATCCAAGAAAGGAAATGGCAACACAGGAACTTTCCAAAAGTCCAGAATACAGCAAAGCCTGTATTTGGACTACTCTAGGTCAGGAAAGACGGGAAACAAGGATAATAATTTTTTTTTCTTTTTTGCAACAAACAGCAGGAAATTGCAATAAATATGTAACACAGGCTAGCGCACTTGAGTGTGTAGCCTCAACAAGTAAATGCAACAAACAGGACAAACTTTAAAAGTGCAGGTGCAAAAACAACTTTAGACAGTTTAAAACAGTTCAAGAAGCAGAAATATTTGCAGTTTAGCTAGATCGGACAGTCGCCCAGGTAGTAGCAGGAAAAAACACTTTTATCAGGTTAGCAGTCACTCTTTTAGCCTCTCTGCTGCTAGCACCACTCTGCAGGACCACGAGGAGCTTGGCTGAGTAGTAACAAGAGCAAAAACCTTGCCAAAGCGGGTTTTATACAGGGGGATTTGAAAGAGCTAGAAATTGGCCCAAAATGGCCAATAGACTACCAGATTCTTGTGCTGGGAACACTCCTCCAGGGATAGATAGGCTGCTCTAAGTTCCCCACTGCCACTGGTGAACAAAGAAACCTCCCTCTATCCAAGAAAGGAAATGGACAACACAGGAACTTTCCAAAAGTCCAGAATACAGCAAAGCCTGTATTTGGACTACTCTAGGTCAGGAAAGACGGGAAACAAGGATAATTTTTTTTTGTTTTGTTTTTGTTTTTTTCAACAAATAGCAGGAAAATGCAGTAAATATGTAACACAGGCTAGCACACTTGAGTGTGTAGCCTCAACAGGTAAATGCAACAAACAGGACAAACTTAAAAAGTGCAGGTGCAAAAACAACTTTAAGCAGTTTAAAACAGTTCAAGAAGCAGAAATATTTGCAGTTTAGCTAGATCGGACAGTCGCCCAGGTAGTAGCAGGAAAAAACACTTATCAGGTTAGCAGTCACTCTTTTAGCCTCTCTGCTGCTAGTACCACTCTGCAGGACCACGAGGAGCTTGGCTGAGTAGTAACAAGCGCAAAAACCTTGCCAAAGCGGGTTTTATACAGGGGGATTTGAAAGAGCTAGAAATTGGCCCAAAATGGCCAGTAGACTACCAGATTCTTGTGCTGGGAACACTCCTCCAGGGATAGATAGGCTGCTCTAAGCTCCCCACTGCCACTGGTGAACAAAGAAGCCTCCCTTAATCCAAGAAAGAAAATGGCAACACAGGAACTTTCCAAAAGTCCAGAATACAGCAAAGCCTGTATTTGGAGTACTCTAGGTTAGGAAAGACGGGAAACAAGGATAATAATTTTTTTTGTTTTTCATTTTTTCAACAAATAGCAGGAAAATGCAGTAAATATGTGACACAGGCTAGCGTACTTGAGTGTGTAGCCTCAACAGGTAAATGCAAAAAACAGGACAAACTTTAAATTACAAGCGCAAAAGTGCGCTAAAGCTGGCTTTAAAGCAGGGGGTTAGAAAGAGATAGGAAATGGCCCAAAACGGCCCATAAGCTACAGGTCACTGGGCTGGAACCACTCCTCAAGGGACAGATAGGCTGCTCAGAGCTCCCCACTCTCACTGGTGAACAAAGAAGCTTCCTCCTATCCAAATAAGGATATGGGCAACACAGGAACTATGACACAGCCCAGAGATCAGCAATACCTGAAGACTGGACTATTCTAGTTCAGTAAAGGCGGGAAACAAGGAATTTTTTTTTTTTTTTTTTTTTACAAAGTAGCAGAAATTAGGTACAGAAACACAGTAAATGCTTTAATTCGGCTAGCGCACTTGAGTGTGTAGCCTACCAATTAAACTAAGCAATTATTTATTTAGCTGTCAATAAACTGGACAGCATGAAGTCTGAGTTTAATTGTTAATATTTTAACTATGAATGCATTTTAATTTAGCTTGTCTTTTTGCAGGCACACAGGTGTGAAATGCACTGTGTTTGGACTACAACAGTTTGTCTCGCACTTAGTGCAGATGTGTAAGCTTATGAACTGTGAAACAGCTGTTTCCTGTAGTACACTGCTTGATATCCTCAGTCTTCACTTGTTTTTTGTGCCAGTCTGTTAAGTTACTTCACCAGAAAGTACTCTTGAGCTGCTCCTGAAAGCGGAACATATTTTCAATGGGCTGTCCAGGCTGTTAGCAAATGTGTTAAACATTTGTCTTTTGAATTCTTGCATCCTTTACATGTGCTAATTAGTGCTTTACTATGCGGTCTTTCAGCATTAATCCTAGAATGTCTCTTGTAGTTAAATGGGTTTTCAGATGCTTTTCCATTAAGTATGAATTTTAAAGGAAGAGAAGTTTGCTGTCTGTCATGCTAAGTCTGTTTTCAATGTATGACTGTTTTGTTTAGAAAATGTATATTTTTTCTATAAAATTTGAAATAATAGTTTTAAATAAAATACAAATTTCTGTAGTAAAAAAAGAACAATTATGTATGCTGACTAGTGTGAACAGAGTTTATGTTAACTGGGGAGAAACAGACAAGTAATGGGACTATTGGTATGGCTGGCAGAAGCCTGATTCATTACCCAGCATAGTGTCCCATTTGTCCATGATCTGACTCTGTTGACTCTCCAGGTGTATGCTGTAACAATATAGCATTATTAGCCATTCAAGTAGGTCAGACCTGTGTTGACTGAAGACTGATGTCAGAAGGGATAGCTATTCTTGATGACAAAGATATAGTGAGGTCAAAATGAAATTTAAGACCCCTCCCCAAAAGAAACAGTATGCCATGTGCAGTAAAATTGACTTGTGGGTTGTTGAACAAAAGCTGCTACAGCATTTATATTGTCTATACTTGTTTTGCTTTATTCATTGCACTAAAAAATGAATGAATTCATTAATAGGCCTGGATTGTGTAATACAGTTTAACTATGTTGCATTTTAGTATTATATTTTGCAGTACCTTCTTTACAGCCTCCATTAACTGCAAAGGGGTTGATGTTAGTGAAGTCATATAGTCTTCATTATTTGAAGTGATAATTAGAACAGTCTGATCTATAGCATCCATTATGTAGTTATTGTTGTAGATTACTGTGAGTCTTCTCTGCAAGTTCAGATTGTAAAGATTTCTGCATTTAGTTAAAAACTGTTACTGTGAGTGAAGAGGACTAAAGCTCCAACTTGTTAATGGGCTGTTTTCTGTGGAAAGGGTACAGAGTTTGAATCTTTCCACCTTAATTTATCTGCTGTTTGACATTGAGCAAGTCATTTAATCAGACAGTGCTTTGGAGCTTGGGATTCTGGGTGAGGTCCCTTAAATGTTTTCTGGATTGTATGCCTATTAACTATGAGACTGTTGATGTTTACCAGACAGCCATCCCATATTGCATAGCTGATCTAGTTCAGGAAAAGTTAAAACAATATTATCAACACACCATTTTTTTAATGCAACATAGGTAATTTATTCTTCAGGGGGTAGCAGGCACTGCATTTGTAGGTGAAGTATTTAAAAAGCAAATTCTGCATGACTAAAAGATCTCTTTACTGTAGAATTATTCAGATGACTTGCACTTCTGCATAGATTGTACATAGTGACTTAACATTTTAGGTGGTTAATATTTCATATTTTCTCATAAATAATCTTCTATTTAAACTGTACTACACCTGTCTGGATTTTATGGTATGATGCTATTATACATGTTAATGTAGTTCATCCAAAGCTGCCAATAAAGTACATGTAATTTATTTCTTCATAACAGTAAGGGGTGTACACCATCAACAACTGCTGATGAGGGCAAGATGCTCTCTGTGGAAAGTATCAGGTTCCTGGTAGTGCCACTGGAGCACTCCCTGGTAGCATTCTTGGCCTGGGCAATCTCATGGTTCCAGGATGGGTCATCTACGTAAACTGCAGAAAGTCCTCTCCTGAAAGAATTCCACTACCAGAGCTAGCAACACGCTAGACAAAAGGAAACATGAACTATCACCACCTTGTACTAAATGTGAAGCTCACCTACAGCACACCATGTTTGCCTATGACCAGGGAGGGTTTACAACACTATATCACTATACAACTAGGAGCATCAAAAACCTCAGGTTTGAGTAATAGTTCTGCAGCTATGGACACCTTACTATCTACCTCAAAACTTCAGGCATATTAACTGAAATCTAGGAGACTGCACATGCTTTAAGGCCCAAGAACAGCAAAAGACCCAGAACCTAAACATCTACTGCATCTTCATCCAGAGTGCTAAACCCAAGACCTTTTGTGTCCTCTCTCTATGCAGGAATTATCAAAATTGAAGAGTTTCCAGTTATTTTCAGATGAAGGCAATCTTCTTGAACTAATTAGCAATTAGGACAAAAAACAGGCACAGAAGAGATGGACAGGAGGGTGCTGGGAGATGGAATAAGCACAGTATAAGAAGGCTAGTAATAGGATGACAAAGGTGGTGACAAAACCAAAGGTGCAATTTGAAAGGTAGTTGATAGCCATGATCAGGAAGGGAAACAAGGGCTTTAGGTACATAACAGAATGGTGGCAGGAGGGCACACCTGATTAGTCTGAACAATGGGATGGAGATTGCACAAGACTTGGGGGGACAGAAGTACTGACCAAAGACTTTGCTTCCACATGGTGGCATTCTGTAAGAGAGGCTGGAAAGACTGACAGAATAGTGGAAAACATCATAACATAAACAGGAATGAGATGGACAGTGAGCTGGCTGCTGTTAGTATGGAACAGATGGGCTGCCCTTTACAGTATTAGAAATCAGAATCAGTAAGTGTAATGGCAGATACCTTTTTGTAGTTCTTTAGCAGAATATTAGCCAATACAAAAGTGTTTCAGAACTGCACAACAGCAAATAAAATTTGTACCATTGTTAATGGGTAACAAGACAAATTTGAGGAACTAATGGCCTATTAGCTTATCAGCAGTGACAGGGAAAGTCACTGAGATAATTTTAAGTGAGAGCTTGGTTGGTTTCCTAGAATATTAAAATCTCCATGACAGCAACCAATACAAGTTTATGGCCAGAAGGGGAGGTTAGTAAAACTTGTTTCAGCTAGCATGACAGGCAGTACCACTAGCTGTGGTTAACTGATTCAGGTCTATACCCATAGCTGTTATGAAAACTGGAGGGGTTGGGGGTAGGACTAACAATGAGTAACTTGACTGCTGCAAAGTTGATTGGTAATACATAGAGGGTTCTGTGAAAGGAACAATGTCAGGAATTAGGGCAGGGACTAGTGGAGTACAGCAGGGATTATTCCTGAGTCCAGTACTCTTCAGAGTGTTTGTCTCAGACATATCTGAGGAAGCAGAGAACAGAAGCAACCACTTCACTGAGATACAAAGATAAATGCAGTAGTGGGGAATAGGAAAATGAACTAAGGAAGGATTTGGAAAGGCTGATCAAGTGGAAAGATAGGTGGTGACTAAGGTTCAGTACAGACCAATACAAAGTACCACATTTAGGCAACAACACAAGTGTGAAGTATCATCGGGGGGGGGGGGAATGACAGCAGCAATGCAAGAATGGTATCCTGAGGTTTTAAAGAGACCTGAAATGGACCACCAAGAACAGCATGAAAGGGCAGTGCCAACAGTTAACAGAATGTTGGGGCATATCCTCAGGGGATACCTTCCAGAAGTAAAAATGAATTACCCCCACTGTACAGGGCCCTGCTCAGCCTAAACTCTGAATACTTTGTATAGTTTTGGAGGTCACAAAAGGATAGGGTCATCAGATTTCTGAAAAGAAATGAAAGGAGAGCCACTAGAAAGGAACATAAGATGGAGAAGGAAAACATAACCAGAAAGTCAAAGGACTGGAAATCTTCTCACCACAGACAAGAGCAGATGGAAGGAAGCACAATATGTGCATACATAGTCATTTCGGGGAGATGTGCAGGGATCATCCTGAGCAATAAGTACAGAAGCACAAGCAGAGGCAAAATACCATACAGACTAACTACTCAGTGGCTCTCCAAAAATATGTATTTAATAAGGATACGAACCAGCAGAATGGACTACCAGATCTGGTGGTATATAGGGAACTCACAGAGACATTTGAAAGGACATGGAACAGTTAGAAAAATGGAGTATAGTACAATGTTAGACACATTTAATGGACTTGATAGCTTTATCTTTCCTTCTGCCACCAAGCAAAATCTAATGTAATGCAATTGTAGGATACTTGAGTTGTATTAGTATTCCTCATGTTTTATAAACTATAAATTATTCTGGCAAGTTAAAGTGATTACTGCGTTTGTTCTGTTTCTCATTTATATGTCCAAGTTAGCAATGTTTGATAACTGAAATGAACATTTGAGTTCAGTTGGCATATATTTTGAGCACTTGCATTTGTACCTCTAAGTATCCAGAACTTCCTCCCTTGTTACTAACAGTAATAATTAAATGTTACTGTTAAATCTGTATGCCTCTGAGGACTGCTTGATGCATGCAAGTACATTTTTGTTTGTTTTAAAAAAATACATCTGTCATATAAACTATATTTTATTGTTAACTTCGTGGGTGTGAAAACCAGTATGATCCCCTTTATGCTGCTTTAGACTGCTTGATGCATGCAAGTATGTTTTTTTTTGTATAAAATATATTTGGCTGAAGAAACTCTGACTCTTTATCTGTAGACAAATGTACATCTCATACCTCACCACTGTCTACCAAAAATGTCATCATTAATTCTGAAATATTTTAGTCGGTGCTAATAAACATGAGCCATATTAATGCACATGGACTACAATCTACAGATTATGGTGAGCTTGGTCTTAGAAGTACCTTCACCTTGTTTTCCACTTTCACCCTCCTCCAGTGACATTTATACTCCTCCTGTCTTGCCAATGTTTGGAATTCCATCCCTTTCACTCTTAGAGTATTACATAACTCAAAGTCCTAACAAAAAACTGCAATTAAAGCAATATCTTTTGGGCCAATGACTCTGCACTTGTGTCTCTACAGGTTAATCATCTGATAATCTATTTCCTCTATTTCTAGCGGTCTCTTCTTCTATTTACTCTTTGCCCATATAGAATTTCATTTTTTTAATTACCAACTATACCTATAAAATATAACTAGTTTATAGTTGCTCTGTCTCCTTCAATGACTTTTCCTCATATAGAGTCTCCCATGCTCTCTAATCTAATTATAATAATCAAAGCTGTCAAAAGTACTTAAACTACTAGCTGCTAATGATTGCTATAACTTTTCTTTGTGTTCTAATTATAAAAATCAACCTTGTCAAATGCACTTAATTTGCTAAATGGAAATACTGTGATGTTATGTATATATGGAGCTTTTCCCTCTAGCCTCTGTTGAAGAAGCATATGTTCGCTACCCATTCAGACTATCCAAGTAAACAAATGCAATAAATAAACAGATACATAACTAATAAACATGTAAGCTGTTTAACCAAATGGCTGTTGTCATTGTAACAGATCCTAGGAAAACTTTGTTATAAAACATATTTCAAGTAAACTTCATATGAGATAACAGTATGGCAATTGCAACCAACAATCTGCTCACCTGGAATTTCACAGGTGTGACATAACCCTTTGGTCTCCAGTCTACCTCTTCCGGACTTTTAAAAGAAGGTGAAGCTTTGAATACATGTATAGAATCATCTAGCAGCTTTGATTCCAGTGGACGAAATCTGTTCATAAGCTTATTGAACTCTGCATTGGTCTGAAATTAAAAAGTACAGTGAGACGAGTTAAGTGTGATAACTTACTTATATATTACCCTGATCCAGCAACTCAGTAGATCTTGTGAAAGCCACACAGCAGACAGTAACAAATCCAAAGGGCTATCATATATTGCAGACAGATTAATTTCCTCTTTCTACATTCAATTATATATCCATGTTTTTTCCTTCAAAATTCTAATTCTTTCCATTTTTTAGTTGTTTTTGACACCCACAGCTGACCATCAGCAGACCCCTGTGCATCTCCTTGTTCGCTGAGTCTATCTACAATTCCTGGACTCCCCCAGACTTTCTGCAACAAGACTTGAGACCAATGAGGAGCTCAAGATGTCCCAAGTCCATGTCTTGTTGCTCCAAGGCTGTTTTCCTACTTTTTCCTCCTACTCTGTGCAGCCACAGTAGCATCTTGTGAGTAGGACATGCAGTGAGTGGACTGCACCAATCCATTCATCACTTCTGCAGGAACTTGTTGACAGCAAGCTGCCCCACCCACCCTAGGAAGCCCTATTCAATTGTTTCCATGGTCATTACCTAGCAAAGCATACCACAGTGCGTCATCCATGTACACATCCCTCCGTCTTCCCCTCCAAGGATGGGCACAACTATCTTCTACTGCCAGCATGTCAAATGACTGAGCCACTAATAGAACCAGGGTTGTCTGAATCACAGTCAGTGTTATTTGCATGTTCATGTATTTGAGATTTAGGTCTACACCTGTGTGTGTGTGTGTGTGTGTGTGTGTGTGTGTGTGTGTGTGTGTGTGTGTGTGTGTGTGTGTGTGTGTGTGTGTGAAGAATAAGGCTTTGCACTGATAATAATAGTTCAGTTTGTACATGTTTACACAGAGTCACAGGCATACAGCTAATTGTATTTTTTATATAAAAAATATGTAACCTATTGAAAATCAGCTCAGACCCCCAGAATATTATGCTGGATAGCAAATCCTTGACAGGTAGGTATGCATGTTTTGTTTTAGTTATTTTTTTCACTTGACTGATTAGAATACAGATCATTTCTCAACTACTATGTAGCCTGAAAATTCTGGGAGTGTTTAGAAAAGAAAAAAAAAATTTTAACTTGATTGACGATGTGATCTTGTACTGACCAGTAAAGTAGTAAAATGTATATGTTCTTATTTTTGTCACAGCATACATGGTAGTACAGTAAAGAAATGTGAATATGTAAATTCTGTCTAAACCACACAGTTACAGAAGCAAAACGTTATTCTGGAGCACAATGCCCAAACTCCCACTTGGACATATATTACTCTGCCCACTCTATTCAAAACACATAGCAAATGTAAGGGGGGAGGGAGAGTGACTGAGAAAGAGAGAGACAGACAGCGAAAATGTAAAACCATTACAGCTGTGTGCATATAATTTAATGTACAGTTAAGATAAAGGTGGCTAATGGTGCACTGTGGTAATCAAGGTAATAAAACCCAGTAAATGTAAAATTAAGTTTATGCTTTTGCTTGTTTAAAATATAAATTTCCTTTCCATGACAAATGTTTGACACTCAAAACTATGACTATTAGTGCGTGAAAAAAACAGCAAAAATTAAAAGTCTTTATTAAACTGTTAAACATTTAATATTATTAATTAAATATACTCTGCTCCCTATATGTTCCTGGCTTCTCCTGCTTAACTCTGAGATCTCTGTACCTTGGAGAAAGGAATATTTTCTGAAATACTGCAGTCTTAGAATTAGTATATACACAAATAGAGTCACATATTAGTGTTTGCATTTTCATACACTGATTAAAGTCAATATTATAATATATTCTTTCATGATGCTCAACATTTTTTAAATTAATGTGTTGGATGTACCTGTTACTGGAGTGCACTTGTGAAGCAAAATAACAAATGAAACAAACCTGTTAATGAGTTTTTACACTTGCAAAATGGTCATGTAATTATTGCATAAGGCAGAGTTTTAGTCACATGACCACAGAGAATTTATATGCTGACATTCTGCAAGGCAAGACATTTGGTAACAGAAGAATATATATATATACATATACATGTATATATATATATATATATATATATATATATATATATATATATATGAATATTACTTCAGGCAGATATCTATATGCAAATGCATGTGCGTGTGTGATTGTGAAACAGTAGGATTTTATATTTTAAGATCAGGCTTGTGACATGTTGCTCTCTGTTTCCCTACTCTTGTGATGACGTATGCTAAATGTCGGCATCTTGCTGTTTTGTTTTTTTTTTCAAACTTTTATTTTATTTTATTTTTCAACATTTAATATGCAAAAACATAGAAAATGACATATCTTCATGAACAGATTAACCTTGAACTATCAATTAACAAGATAATGCCTTTTAACTACTAGTCTTGGGATGACAAAGTTCTAGTACCTAAAGAAAATGTTCATTTATACAATTAAATTAAATGTTTGGAGTAATACAGGCATACATTTAGAGTAAGTGGTAAATGGCAGGATTCATTTACACATACTATATACATATAGTACTATAATTATTGAAGTTAGTGAGTGATCACTTCATTACAATGACAGTCAAAAATTAAATCAGCAGAGATTACTATCTGTTAGAATCTCACGGAGAAGAGATTTCGAGAATCAGCATTGGGATAGGATGATATATGTGTTCTTGTTATAGCTTATTTCAAAATGTGTTCCAGGATAAAATTCCAGAAGCTGAGACATTTCATGCACTTATTCTTATTACCTATAAATAGTGTGTGAGATATGATATGTTTAGAGGCCATATTGACAAAGCCCTTCCACTCTAGTTTTGACCTGTCAAGCCAGTTTTGAGTGATGTACAGTTTGACTAATGCAAATAGAGGAATGAGGATATTCAAGTCAGACTTGGGGATATCAATAGGACTCGCGTGCAATATAGCAAACTCCCAAGATAGGGTAGATTTCCCATAGGCCATTTTCTGAAGTTTGACCCTTAATGAGTTCCACAGGTTATGTGCATATCTGTAGTACCGGAGAATATGTAAAAGGTCTGCCGGTTGCGATGGACAAAAAGGGCAAAGGTGAGAGGTGCATGGGAAGAATTTGTTTAATCATTCTGGAGTATAATAGGCATTATTGTTAATCAATAACTGGGTGTATACAAGATTCTTGAAGAAGGAGAATTTGTTAGTATCATTTAAAGCAAGAGTGAGTTGAGCATCAGTTAAATTAGAATTTTTATCCCTCCAATATTGAGCATATGTAAGTGAAGATTGGTATTTAATAGCTGAAATTAATTTGTATGAAGCTGATAGCATCTTGTTTTTGAGTTGCAAAAATTTCATTAGGGATTGTGCAAAGTTTACTTCTTCCTCAACTCTGTCTGGGATACCTCTAATAGAAGATACCAGTTCTTTAATTTGTCTCTGTATTATGGTATATTTGTTGCTTAGGTTTATATCACTTAATGAATTGTCCTTAAGTCTATAGAAGTCCCAGACAGTATAGTTCTTGATTTGGGGAAACTGGTTCAAGTTTAACATTTTATTGCCTAACTGCAGATTTGGGTTTAGATGGACAAGTTGTGGAAGGACAAGCGTATTCTCTAGGTGTAAAGAGGAGAATAGATTTTGAAATGTTTTGATTTTATGTTTGATTAGAATATGCATGTTGGTGTCCTTTAGAATGAATCTATCCATGAAGGGTAAGGATATAGGGTCTATGTTATGTGTTTTGATATGGGCGTGCTATACTTTAATCCTTTGTGGAGTGTAGGTTAAGTTTATAGGGTTATGATCAACAATTAGAAGGATTCGATTGGCACATATATCGTAATTTAACTTAAAATCCAGTAAATACAGACTTCCTTTATTTTTTGGGAGTATTAGTCTTGGTAGAGCAATTCTTGGGGCATCTTGCTGTTCTGATACATCACATCAAGTAGTGTTATGATTTCAAAGGGGATGGGTTCACAATATCTTGCCTCTCTATCCCGAAACTGAAGAATGTGTCAGTATCTGACAAGGCACGGATGTCTGCTTTTAATAGGAAAGCGTGCAAGAACTCCGCTCACAGAAGGGCATGTGTATACAAAGTTACATTTGCATATTGCATTCTCATGATCAAGTGATGACAGGATTCTTCAGTATTAATGGATATTATCTTATTTTATTAGCATATTTGAGCTGGTGAGGTGACTTTTACCTTCATAAATAAATAAATACAAAGAGATGGCAACACCTGGTAATGCAAATAAGTGAATGAATGTAACTTATTGGTCAAAATGTTAAAAAGTGTGCTGCTGAGCAATTTCTGTTTATATTATGTCTGCAGTGGAATAAATAAATGGTTTCACCTTTCTACACAGCTACTGGAGCGCAGCAACTTTAATGAGAGTGACAGCAGCCCACATAATGTAGATATTCCAGTAACTGCAAAATAATTCAGATTATGAACAAAATATACAGAACAGTAGCAAAATGTCCATACAACTTATGGTAAAGATGAAAACTTAGATTTCAGATATCAGGATTTATATTTTTGGTTACTGTTATCCATAAACAACTACTGCCATGAACTCATAATATGAGTGAGGACCTCCCCACATCTTCAAAAGTATAACAAAAAAAAACACTTACTAGATCACCAAAATGGTTCATTCGCAAACGATATGTGTGCTTCCCTTCAGCATGTTCTTGGTTATGGAGCTCTATTATCTGGTAATTCTTCTCCCATACCATCCTCCGATATATTTCTTCATTCTGAGCAACATAAAAACAACTTTGTAAATCCATCTTGTCACCATTGCATAATACTTCCTGAACATCATAATTATGGAGTCAAAAACATTTATACCTGTTTGCTGTCACACAGTGGTAAAATGCAGGTGAAATTAGCACACGTTAAAATATTTGCTTGACCATGTAAAAGCTAGTTGCAGCTGTTTTTTTATTAGGACAGAGCAAGGAAATCTGCTTTTATGGTCGACATTACATACTACTTGCACCAATACTGTGGATAAGGTGATAGTGAATGATCTGTTGTCTGTGGAAATAGACATAGTAATGGGGTATAGTTTTATATAGTCCCACTGTAAAACATAAGCATTCGATTTAACTGATGGAGCATGGTTATAGTGGTCAGTTATAATGGACTCATCAAGTCATACAGTGTACCACTGCACAAGTATATCCTTTCCTCTACTTCATCAAACCTTGCCTAATCCCTTCATAAGCTTCTTTTCTACAACATAGTTCAACAAATAAATCTCATGGTCTGTATATAAGCACTACTCCATAAATTGGTCTTTTCTCATCTGTGTACACCATCTGCTGTCTGCTATCTGGCTCTCATGTTATGTCCTGCTGTCCACTTCTCTCTAAAGGCTTATGTCTATTAATGCTATATCACCTTCTTATTCTAAAGTTCACTTTGATGTTAGTATTCCATGTACTGCAACTGCGACTACCTCTGACTCATGTCTGAAAAAGGTCCATGTACCAGATCATGTACTCAGTTAAGACAGAGATAGACAGACAAACAGACACGTAGACAAACATATATGGCTGCTGTCCGTTCCTGGTCCCAGTGTCTTTGACTTCGAACCCTGTTCTCTAACTTGCTGATCCTGCACTAGATACTGCATGGTTTTGGACATTGGATTTGGATCCTTTCTTAACGTACATGGTGAATTTCTACAATGGACTTTTCATTTACGTCAGGCAAGTGGTAAAGTTAGAGCCGGTTTATCAACAACGCTAACGGGCTCTTGGCCTATACTATTCATCTATTTAGTCACTTGGAACTTGATATCTTTAATAACTTTTGGGGCTAAGTGTCTGATTTATGCCTATACCGGATATTGTCATCTATGGCCGTTTCTTTGGCTAAACGGAGTTAAGGCGTTAAACAACAACAATTTTTGGTGCTAATTGTGTGACTTAAGCTAGTTACTGTCATTAACGGTTGGGTTTAACCGCCATACGGAGATAAGATGTCAAGCTACAATCCTTTGGCATGATTTTGACGTTTTTGCTTTACGAAACGAAAACTGGAAGTCCTACCATTTTCCTCGGGACAATCCTACTTAAAGATATATGCCTATTTTCAGGCTGGTACTGTTTTTTCTTTTTATTTTTGAGACTAACTTTAATTTATACCCACACCGAATATTGTTATCTACGGTGGTTTCTTTTGGCTAAATGGAGTTAAGGCGTTAAAACAACAACAATTTTTGGGGCTAACTGCGTGATTTATGTTAGGTACTGTTTGCATTACCAAAGGAAACCTGATAGACCAACCATTTCCTTGGGTCAATCTTACCTAAAGATATATGTCTATTTAAGGCTGGTACTGTTTTTTCATTTAGTTTTTCTTTTTATGTGAATGTTCATTCAGACATTTATATAGTGGTAACCTATATGAACGACAAGTCATTGGTGAGCAAGGGAACTGCTTGGAAATTAACAGCATATGGTCGTTACACCATTTGGTTTCAACCGCTTGGTTTTTTGTGGGTTTCGGACCACCGACTTAATGTGACCAGGACTTGAATATGGTGGCTATAAAGATGTCGCTTTATTGAAATAATTGCATTCAAACATGTGTGATGAATGGTTTGGTGATTTAAACTTGTCCAAGTAACTATAGTAAACTGTGGCTATTATTCGACGTATTGTATACAAACCATACATAGGTGGTATATAGTAAATTGTTGGTCACTGTTTTTGGTTAACCACATATTGAACACCAGGTTTTGGAGTCACGCAAAGACAATTGGTTTATTATTGAAAACATATTATTTATGAATATACCCAGGTTCTTATCAGTGGTTATTTTATGTATGTTATAATGAATAATAATTTTCTGTCCAATGTTAAGATTTAACCATTTAGGTTAGGATAATAACTTTTATATGTTTTTATGATTTGGTAATAGGACCATAATCATTCCCATTATATGTATTATGGTTCTTTCAAATTGTTGTTGAAATGTATGTAGTGATGATTAACAATTTTCTGGTTATGGACAGAAATTAGAAAATTGTTATTTTTGACAAAGATTGCAGTAATCACATGCGTATACAAGCTCAGTGTTCCAATTATCTAAGCTAATATATGAGCCTGTTAATTTTATAATACACACTAAGTTGTGGTTTGTTGCAACACTATAGAATAGGAATCATATATTCCTTCCTATATTCCTAACCAGCTAAGGTTGTCTTGTCCCTTACCTATTCTGCAGTGTAAAACTCCCTTTCATCTATCATTGCTTCTCCCTCCTGCCCCTGGTTTACCTGATTTCCCCTTTGTTCGCTAGCATTACTATAGCTGTAACACCCAGCTTATCTAGCCTCTCCTGTTCTCTTACTGTCTCCACTCTACCTCCCTGGCTGTTGCACTCCTTTCTCTCTTGTTTCCTACATTTTAATTTCACCTATTGACTGTATCCTAATACTCCTGCTTACTTACTTTTTAGTACCCCTCTCAGGGTCCCATTGCAAACTGTACACATCCTACACACACCCTGAGCCTGATTTACTCTTGTCTTTTACCTTCTCCTTTCCATCTTTCTACCTAACTCTCCCCAACTTCTACTTAAACTACATAGCTTAGGAAAATGTACTGTTCAGCTTCTCTTCTCTGACTGTTTCTGCCCCGCTTCGCTCCCCTCCCTACCCCCGTATTCCCACCCACCCCCACGTACCCTTAGCCTTATACCTCACACACCACACCCCCTCTACATCTACACCTATCCAGACCTCCTACCATACTAGCAACTCCCTACCAATTATACCTCCCACTCTTACCCCTCCTATCTTCCCTCCCCACCCTAAGTTAAATACTTACTCTAACTTATCCTGCCAACCTTTCTTACTTATTATATTATCTGAGTCTAATTCCTTTGATTCTTCCTTTCCTTCTCTCCACAACATGTCCATCAAAGCTTACAAATCATCTTCTAAGACCTCTGTAATAGAAACAACTCTATTAAAGCTAACACTTCTACTGAGTATTTCTCTTGTTCTTACTCTACCCTACTTCCTGACCTGGTATGAATCACACCTTAACTGCCACCTTATCTACTCTCCCAAACATACAGCCTCTGACTTTGAAAGCCTAAACTTTACTCTCAAATATTACATCTACCCTAGCTACCTTCTAGCTAGATATCATAGGCTGTCTCATAATAAAACCCAGACTCTCTTGCTCAGGAAACTAAAATACTTACTGAACTCCTCTAACAAAGCCTACCTTGAATATCACCACTCCATCTTGGCAGATGGGGACATTCACCCAAACCCAGGACCCTTAGCCTCTATATCTGATGCTTTACCTGTTACACTAAACTCTTCCCTACTAATACCAACCTCCAATGCTAATACTCTACTTATAGGGCACCTTAATATACGAAGTGTCAATAACAAAATCACCCATCTCCACTCCCTTCTTGAACAACACTCCTTTGATATTCTCTGTTTAACTGAAACCTGGTTAAAACCCTTTACTACAGATAATGAAATCATTCCTCCAGGTTACAACATCTTAAGACTCGACCGCAAAACTAAAAAGGAGGAGGAGTGGCAATATTATTCAAAACTGAACTAAAAGTAACATTAGTACCCTCTGAGAACCTAGACATTACCAAGACTGAACTTCTTATCTCAAAGCTTCAACTAAACCCAAAAAAATCCATCTATATTATCTGTATTTATCTACCTCCTGGAAATAACTCGTCTACCATAGAAAATATCCTCAGTTGGGCCACCTCCACCTACCCACAAGAAACCATAATACTTGGTGACCTTAACCTTGACTGGTCCTCGTTAAACACTAACAACCCGACCTCTCATATTAACCTCTATGGCTTCACACAGACAATAGACACCTCTACCAGGACAAACAAACTCAACAACAAAGAAAGTATTCTTGACTGGATTCTCGTTAACAAACCACTTCTAAAATATCAATCTGGAACTTTACCCGATGACTTTAGTGATCACAAACTAACCTACATTCTAAGACAAAAAAACGCCGCTAACAATACTCCCATCTATAGGACCCTCCGCGATCTCAAACGATTCAACCCTATTCAATTTAAAAGTGAACTAAATGCCTGCAACTGGAATCCTCTAAAGACACTTCCTCTTGAAGAAGCTGTCCTTTACTTCAATACCACATTCCTAACAATTCTAGATTATCATGCTCCAAAACGCTCCATCCGAATTAAATCTAAACCTGCCCCTTGGCTATCTAAAGATACAAGACAAAAAATGTTACTTAGAAACAAATCCTGGATGAAATGGCGAACTAGCAAATCTCCAATAGACCATCAGACATTTAGGCACCTAAGAAACACTACCAAAAAAGCTATCTTCTCTGATAAAAGGAGTTATTATAGTAATCTCCAGCAAGCAAATCACAATAACCCACAAAAATTCTGGTCAACCCTAAATAAACTTCTTCACCCAGGACAGACTACCACTCCATCCCTTCCGGTCTGAAAAGTATTCCGCCCTTGATACAGCCAATACCTTCAACTCATTTTTTATTGATACTATTAATTCCTTGGCCTCTCATCTCTCTAGTGATAACACTAATATCCCTGACCTTCCATCCCTCAAACTACCAACCTTTAGGCTACAACCCATCCCTACTTCCTTTATTCTGAAATGTATCCACAAACTCAAACCTTGCTCCTCCTCAGCTGACCAACTGCCATCTGAATTCCTTCAAAAAGCAGCCTCTGAAATAGCCTATCCTATATCCATTCTCATTAATAGAACTGTTAATGAAGAAACCATACCTGATATCTGGAAAATCTCTCACATTATACCCTTACATAAAGGAGGGAACTCCTATGACTATTCTAATTATAGACCCATAGCTCTCTTATCCCCACTAGCAAAGATCATGGAAAAATGTGTTCACCATCAGTTAATGAATCACTTAATAAAAAACAACATTCTTACAAACTGTCAACATGGCTTTAGGCCTTTTCATAGCACAACCACCGCTCTCCTCTCCTTCACAGACTTTATTAACAAAAATCGCAATAATAACATCCTATCTTCAGCTCTCTTTATTGACCTGTCCAAGGCCTTTGACATGGTCAACCACTCTCTCCTCTTAAAAATTCTCGAATCTCTTTCCTTAGAACCTAACGCTGTCCACTGGTTTAGTTCCTATCTCACTAACAGGAAACAGGCCGTCCTCTGGAATAAGGAACTCTCATCTCTTCTCCCAATCTCACTCGGAGTCCCCCAAGGCTCTATCCTTGGACCCCTTCTTTTCTCCCTCTTTATAAATGACCTACAAGTAGCTATTCCCCAGGCTACTTGTATACAATATGCTGATGATTCCACACTAATTTGCTCTGCTAAATCCATTTCTGAACTTCAAACAAATACTCAAACTGTATTTTCAAAAGTTGAAACTTGGTTCTTAAATCGTTGCCTACTCCTAAAGCATAAAAAACCAAACTCTTACTCTTTAAGCCTACTACCAGATCCCCAGCTTTAGATTTCACTATCTTATCTAACAATGGAACCATTATAACACCGACCCTACTACCAAGCTGTTAGGTGTCACAATTGACAACAATCTTACCTTTGACTGTCATATCAACAACACCATTAAATGTGTAAATAGGAAACTCGGCTCTCTCTATAGAATTAAGACTTTCTTAACCTCCCAGCCAAAACTACTCTTGCCCACTCTCATCTCATTTCCACTCTTCTCTACGCTTCTCCCATCTATACTAACCTCAAGAAAAACAATCTTTCCAAACTTTCTACTACCTACAATAACATAGCTAGATTTGTTACTGGGAATCCTTTCAGAACTCACCACTGTCTGAATCTGCAGCAACTGAACTGGCTTGAACTGTCAAACATGTTACTTCTTTCCCAACTTACATTTGTCCAAAGAGCTTTCTACCAATCTCTTAACACACCTGTACTTTCTAACCTCTTAACCCCATATGCTAATCTAAACTCACTCCGCTCATCTAGCAAACTGCTAGTTACCCTAACCAAATCTAATAACCTAGCTGGTGACTCCCTCTTCTCAAACTCCATCGGTAAACACTGGAACCAACTTCCTACCGAACTTACTTCCATTCCAACTTCTTTTCTGTTTAAACAAAAACTCAGAACATACCTCAAAAGCCACTGGATGTGTCCCTGCTCTAATCCTGACTAAATGTTGTTTCCCCCCTTAACCCTCTCTTCTCTCCCTTCTGTTGTGCCTCCTCATTTCTCCCCTTAGCTTCCCTCCACCCTACATACCTCTCTCATATTTCTCTCCTCCCTATTTGGCTATGACTCTTTTCCTATATACCTGTATCTCTAATCTCTCTCTCTATTGTTGTCTCTCTCTCCTCTTTGGTCTTCCACTTTCTTCACCTGCTGTTAAACTTAAGCAAAAATGTTCAATATGATGTTATTTTAGATTATCCAGATAGTTAAACTCCTTTCCTTTTGGTAACAATGTACATTTCTCTGTCCTTGGTCTTTCAATTTTTTGTTTCCTTGTTTTTAAACTATGTAATAATATTCATTATGATTGCATTTAGATTGTCTAGAAATGTTTAACTCCTACTCTTGTTTGGATAACAATATTCCTTGTCTAAGTCCTACCAGTCTGTAATCTGTAATCTCTATATGTGGGGCTTTTCTCCCCGGGCCTCTACTGAAAATGGAAATATATCCAGCTAGACTAGCCCGGTTAACAAATGTAAAATAAATAAATAAAATAAATATAAAGGGTGACATCTCCTGTTCTACTTTTCAAGGTCACATCTATCTGTAAAAGTCTCTCCACATTTTCATTATTCTAGACTACATATGTTCAGGGTGACCCTAAACTGCACATACCAGGACAAACAGAACATGGGTGGTCCACATGGGGACAACAAGAATAAAGGCATGCAGGGCATTGTCAGACCCCACTCTGATGGTGGTCCTGGTTATCCACAAAACAAACAGCACCAGAATTACCCATTCTAAAGACTTAAACCTTGTCTGTGATATAAATAGGACCTGCTGGAGAGGCAGGTATGCATCCCTGAGACTACAGTGTCTATGGAACAGACTCCCCATCAGTGTAAAGCAGAGTTCCACCCTAACTCAATTCAAGTGCAACTTGGACAATTGGATAGGGAACCGGAAATTCATCCCTGGTTTGGCACCTATGTCTCTAATGGACACAGACTACCTGTAAATGGTTCAACTCCCAAGCCCTTGCTTACACTTATCAATGGTATCAGAACTTGTCAGAGATTTGGGATGCATGGCTAGGATTAAAAAGGCCCTTCTGGTCATTAGCCTAGTAAACACCTATGAACCATTCTAGATTTATGTCTGGCAAATGGCTTGATAGTGACCAACACATTGTTCAGTAAGGGAGATAGTCACAAGATCACATATGAGAGTGGCCAACATGCAACTCAAGTAGACTTAGTGAGGAAATGGCACTGGGGTAGCATCAGCGATTGCAAAGCCATCCCCAGTGAAACAGTCAGCCCACAGTATAAACCACTAGTTGCTACAATCAGCTACAAGCAGTGATCAGAGAAGGCTCTAAGGTCAACACAGCCTAGGCTGAAGACCTGGAAGATGACTAGAGAGAAAGCAGAAGAGTTCAAGGAGTTACTCAGGGCTCTAGCACCTCAGGAAGAAGATGAAATAGGTAAAGAAGAATATCAACGCCTCTAAACAGCATGTGTGAGAACTATAGAACAGATATTTGGCTGAGCCAGGTATGGAGATAAAGTACATGAGGAAAGTTGGTGGTGGAATGCAGAATTCCAGAAAGAAGAAATGCAGGGAAAAAGTGGGAGATAGAAAAGACGGACCAGGCAAAGAAGAAATACTGGTTGGTTAGCACTGAGGCTAAGATAGGAGTTGCAGTAGCAAAGAACAAGGTATCAGAGGCACTCTACCAGCCTCTGGAAAGTGACTTGGTAGATAGCACAAAGAAACAATCAGCTTGCAAGGCAAAGACAGAAAGATAAGGAAGATAGTCTATACACCCTTCATTATGAATGCTAGTAACAACCTGATCACCAGCCCACAGGAAATCAAAGGCAGATGGAAGGAGTACTTGCAGCAGCCTCTGAATGAAGAAAACCCCACAGAAGCTATACTGCCCAAGGCACAGCCTATGGTGAAAAAGGAGGAGGAGGAGCTCATCATAGACGTAATAACAGCACTAAGGTATATAAAGTCAGGAAATGCAGCAGGCTCACATAAGGTCACAGCAGATATAATCAAGACATTGGGCAAGACAGGGGAGAAATGGCTTCTGAGCGAAGTCATAACAATATGGAGAGAAAGGCATATCCCAGATGGCTGGAGAATAATCATTCTAGTGCCAGTGTACAAGAAAAAAATGGGACATACAGAGTTGTGGGCCATACAGAAGTATCAAACTCCTGTCACATTGCATAAAGGTTCTGGAGAGGGTGACTGATAAATGAATACGCATAGTAGCAAAAAGTAAGATGGGAGATGAGCAGTTCAAATTCAGAACAGGATGTAGCACAACAGACCTGATGTTTGCAGTGAGACAGATAGCTGAGAAGAAGCTAGAGCTGAGGAACTGGACATTCTTAGACTTGGAGAAAATATAACAAGGTCCTAAGAAAGATGATTTGAGCAGTCCAGTTGTGGCTCAAAGTCCCAGAAACAATGGTATAATTAGTGCAAGCTATGCACAAGGACCCATTAACTCAAGTACGATGAGTGTTTGGTCTCACAGAGGGTTTCCAAGTGGGAGGAGGTGTACATCAGCATTCAGCTCTGAGCCTCCTGCTGTTCATACTGGTGATGGACTGCATCAGCAAACAGGTTGGAAGGAACAGCTCAAGAAAGCTGTTGTGTGTAGACAATGTGGTATTACAGGCAGACTCTGAGCAAGAACTTCAGCAAAGGATAAGGGAATGGAATGCAAAACTGAAGGCACATGGGAAGAAACTGAGTACAGATAAGACAGTTGTAATTGCAGCAAATGGTGGAAATCAAAAGAAGCTGAAAATTGAGACAAAAGGGTAATAGTGGAACAGGTTAACAACTTCAAGTATCTGGGTGGGGTAGTAGAGGAGAAGGGAAGTCTAAATGAGGAGGTCAAAGCTAGAAGTGGTGTAACCAGTACTACTGTATAGTACAGAAACCTGGACAGTAAAAGATGAGCACTTGAGGATGCTAGAGGTGATGGAGAAGTGTGTGAAATAGGTAGTAGAATCCACACTGTGGACCAGATGAAACAATAAGGACATCACTGCAGAAGCCAAAGTAGGTCCAATTCCAGAAAAGGTCAACGAGAACAGATTACATGGATTAGGCACATGTGCAGAAAAGCAGAAGACAGTCTGGTGAAGAAGATTTGGGACAGACAGGAAGAAGGCAAGATGAAATCAGGGCATCCAGCAAAGACATACGTGGATCGTGTACGAGAAGACCTGTGACAGCCAGACATGACTGTCGAAGAAGGTAGGAGAGTGGCATTGAATCAAGAGGGTGGAGACAATTGACATGACATCACAGCCCCATACAGAAAATGTGAAAAGAGGGACTTATTATGAATGATATATATTCAGTGCTGCCTGCCCAAGTATTTTAATTTGCTTAGACCTCTGTTCCTTTTGATTTCCATTATCTGAACTCTCACCACCACCAAAATATAATTATTCTGATATGTACTCCATAATGGCATTTAATACTTTTAATATGTCCTCATAAGTATGCTGAACAAATGAATGAAGGTTTGGAGGAACAGATTTATTTCACAGAGGATACCATTGCTCTGGAATTACTCCCCATCCACATAAAACAAAGTTCATCCCTGTCAACATTCAAACACTGCTTGGATCTACGGATAGGAAACAGAAAATTTACCTCAGGACTGCCCGCTATACTACAAACAGAGGCAGTTCTTAAATGCTTTATCCCATGCAAGGGTCTCCTCAAATTATCTATGGTATGATCCCAGTTATTCCCATGAAGGTTAATACATAATTACCAATCAAATCTGTAATTTATTTATTTATTTATTTTTATTTTTACATTTGTTAACCAGGCTAGTCCAGCTGGATACATGTCCATTTTCAGTGGAGGCCCGAGGAGAAAAGCTCTGCTACAGTACTAAATAAACATATTAAAGATAAAACTAGAATATTTTCAAAATATACAGAAATAAACTAAAGTAAAATGAAACAAAAATTACCAAGGTATGATAGAATAAACATACAAATTGAAACTACTGCAGTTATGTATGGCATATAACTACATTTCTAGCATGGACAGAGATTAAGTTAATGTTACATACACAATGAAATGGGATAAGTTAATTTGAGTACAAAAAGGGAAATTTGCTAGGCCTAAAATGGCCTGCAAGAGCAGCTAACCTATTACTTACCTATGAACCTATGAGAGAGCAAAGAGACTCAAGACTGAAGGGACAGAGCTTGATGGTCAGCAGGCACAAAGGGAAAAATAACATAGAGAAAAAAAAAATAATACCTCTGCATGTTGGCAATCGCTCATATATTCATCTCTGTGTTGAAATGATTCAGCAGGGATGTACCTACCTTATTTTGATCATGTAGAAGTCAAACGTAGCATATTAAGTATAGTTCATGCTACTTCTAGTGTCCCTTTAGGGTAGTTTAGCAAATCACATTTTCAATGTCTGAAAATAATTTGAGGTCTAAAATGCATTATTTGGGGAACAGTGATGCATATGTGGTTCTGCAGTGTGAGTGGGTTGCTGTTTCAAATTTGTCATTCATGTCCTAACAGCATTAAGTTCAGTCTTTGCTTTGAACAGGGCCAAACAGATCTTTCTGAAGTGATAACTGTAATTTAACAATGAGAAAATGGCTCCATTCAGCAAATCAAGTTGCCCATTTGTGACATTGTTTTAGAAGCAATTAGTAAAAAAAAAAAAAAAAACTACAAGAAAAACCTAGCCAAGCTAGAGTTTTCACTGTGTGATACCTTAAACCTCCTGTAATACAGGCCTGTGGGATATATGAAAATGACCCCTTAAAGACATCAAGTGTTTCATTTAAGTGGTTTCTGAATGTCCATGGCTTTTTACTTTTTCTTTTTTAAGTCTTTGTCGATACATTTAGGTCAATAAAACCAACCCCCATTAGCTGCAGACATACATGTTTCAGCCTTCTTATGATCTCAACAGCACAGCATAACTGGACTGTTTGACTATGCTTTAAAAACACAGGATCTTTACAGCCAGCTGATGTCCATAACCACTAAGGTATATGCAAAATATCCCAATTAACATCCAAACCAAAGAGTAAAATGGTCAGACAGACATATCAATTAGTAAAAAAATGCAAGAAAAACCTAGCCACAAAGACTTAACAAAAAAAAGTTAAAAGTCATGGACATTCAGAAGCCGTATAGCTGAAACACTAGATGTCCTTAAGGGGGTCATAAGTGGGGCATCTGCATATATCTCATGGGCCTCTATTACGGGAGGTTTAAGGTATCACATATTGAAAAAGTGAAAACTCTAGCTTGGCTAGGTTTTTCTTGCAGATGTTTGTTTTCTTTTTTGTTTTTTGTTTTTTACTAATTGGTTTGCTTGTGTGACCTTTTTACTCTTTTATTTTAGAAGCAGTGTATAATGTAGCACAGAGGTCAGTATATGAACATTTCTGTTCACTGCTGTTTGTGGAGCATGCTTGGTTAGCATCAGTTTTCAGGACAGTATACAGGTGATACAGTGGGATGAATAATTAAAGATTACAGCGGCAGAGGCTATTGCGCTGTATAAATTGCTCAAAGTTGATAAATTGTCATACATTTTTGCAACTCAAAGGTGCATGAACCTGAAAATAGCATTGTTGCTAAAATGTTTGAAAATGTTCAGCACTTAAACAAGTGCTCCATTTTAAATATTTGGGAGTGTTAATTGATGTATTTGCATCATGAATGAGACAGCATATATAAAGCTTCATTTATTTATTTACATTTGTTTACCGGGAAATTCCAACTGGACGCAAGTCCTTTTTCAGTGGAGGCCCGGGGAAAAAAGCTCCAAAGAACAATAAATGAATAGCAGAGTACATGAAGAACAATTGATATACATTGCTGCAACATTAGATATACATACAATATGAAACATAGTAATGAACAGACATACCACTAGCTAGCTAGAGGCTAGGAATAAAAGTAGGATGTCTGTACAGATAGTAGGAAGCTCAAATGGATACTATTCTAAACTCATAAACCTAAATCTTATATACAAATATTGCACTAAACTCAAACAGATATCAAACTGATGCTCCACACAAAGGTGGAACAAGCTAGAAGGGCTAATGGGATGGAAGGGAAAGATAGAGGAATAAGAGAGGAGACTGAGTGAGTAGTATATGTGGTAGTGACAGGAAGCTAGGTATAAGTCAGTTGGATATGTATTTGGAGTTGTGATGAAGTGAGGTAATTAAGCATGTTATAACAGGTCTGAGAGATTGAGTGAGGAAGGAAGGGGAGGGTAAAGCATGAGCCAATGCCATTAACTAATTATACCAGGAAAATTGGACTATTTTAAAGAAATGTCTTTCATTTTATTTCCTTTTTTCATTGCTATTATCTTATACATCTTTAACAGAATGACCCCCCAGTCACATTGAATAGGTATACAAGAGTATCCAAAAGACATTGCTCCAAGCATTAGAATATTAGAGCATGATGTTGTAATATGCATTAGTTTGCACCATGTTTTGTACAAATTTATATTCCATCTCATAAAAGCTCATACAAAGTTTGTTATTACATCATGAGTACAGTGCTACATTCCCTCCCATTATCACAAATGAAAATGGGCAGATAGCACTGACAAACACTGACCTGTATGTTGAACAGATTGCAGCAACAGTTGCAAAAATCTGTGGTAAACATAACAAGAAATAATAAAAGTGAAGCTACTCTCTATCCAGCTCATTTATTGTTTAATGGGGGAGATAGTCATCTGCCAGAATGTAAAACAAGGTGCCTGCTAGCATATATGAATAAGACACATTACATGTTCAAAGTCAAAGGAAACTTTGTCATTTAGCCTACACAAGTGCAGTCTAAATGAAATTGCGTGCATCAGGCTCGAAGTGAGAAGACATGTACATACATACAATAACACATACAACAGGCATATATTCATCATTGTTACAATCTATTATGCTGTTTCATGCCTGAAGGCAGCAGCACTTACTTTCACATGTGGCACAGAGGATAATTTTCTAAGAATGAGAAAGAAATCTATGATTCTGATTGTAATATGTAATTTTGGCCTGAATTTGAAAAACATCTGTTGCATTCATTGAGAACCATGGAGAAATGTCCATACTGCAAGTTTCAGAAGAAACTAAATAAATGCCATGATTACAAGCCTGCAATCCTTGATTTTTTTTCAAGGTCACATTTCCTTCAGTGATTGCTGGCTATCACCATCCCAACAGTCTTTAGCTCATTAATCCCCCTGCAAATGAAAAGTCTCCAGAGTAGAACAGCTAACCAGAGGGACTATCATCCAGGCAGTCATGGAGGCATTTGTGCACTTGCTCTCTTCTACTTTGTGAGCAGTGAGAATGTTACTATTTAAAGCCCTTACCATATCTCTCTCTGGCTGAAATAGACATCTGCATCACCATGAGGGCCTACTACACCATCTTCTTACATGTGAGTACTCCCACCTCTTTGCTAACAAGGGCTATTATATCCAGTGTTAAACCAAGCTCCCACCCTTAGTTAATTAGCTGTAATTCTTTAACCTACAATTCTCTGCCTGCATGTGTCAAAACAGCCACTAGATCACCACGGTAGATGAGCCAATACTGGCCATCCATTCTACCCTCCCCTGCCCAGTTCCTCCAGTGCCCAAATTGCTGCTATTCAATCTTCATCTGGGTTGTGGTCTAGGATTATCTCACTATGCCACAGAGCTGGGCATGTTCACAAAATCAAGCACATCATAACTTTGGTAATTTTCAATACTTTCATCATAGATATTCAATATGTCCATATCAATGACCCTCTTTCCTGAAATTTGGTGATAGTTAAACTGAAGTCTTGCATGGAAGGTGACTTAATACAGTGACAGTCACACAGTTTGTGAGGTTGAGGGTCACAAACTATCATGATGAATAACAATGGGTAGAATGTCAAGAAACAGCCAAGTGTTTTGTTGACATGTCAACAGAAACAAACTGCTACTGATCCAGAAAATGCTATCTTAACTCATGGTCGTCTGTTGAGCAGTAAAAATATGCCTCAGGCACTGGGAGAAAAAAGTCTTGAAGTTTCATATAGTATTGACTGAACTGGTGTGGGGAGATGGGTCCATCATAAGAGGGTCTTATGTCAGTGGTGGATAACAATGGATCATTTTCTTTGTAAAACTGGGAAATGAATGGCCCTGCAGAGACAGAGAAATAAACTGAGGGTCAGCATTAGAGACAGGGGCAAACAAAAGTGCTGGGCAGATAAACAGAAGCCTTGTTTCTTTATTTCAAGAAGTCAACAATGGCTGGATCATTGTCTGAGTAACGAGATTGGGTAACTTATAGAGAGGGATTGGGTGACCCTAATATTACTGTACATGAGTCTGTATGTAAAATACAGTGGGAGGGTGACAATACTGATTTTACTGTGAGAAATGCAAACTGACAGTATGCAGAAGGTGGTTTTCTTCAGGGACTGATGCTACCAGACTGAGCAACAGTCAGTACTACTATGTACCTTTAGGCAACTGTAGGATTAATGAGACTAACCAGTGTCACTGTAAAGGGCTCTAGGTAGGAAATGGCAGTCTGATGATGAGGAAAGTGTTATTATTAACAAAAAACACAATTTTGGCCATCAGAGCATGGTTTGTTTTATTTTATTTCAGAGAAGGACAAAGTTTGTGCATACCTTTATATTACTATACTTAGATATAGGCGTATATGTGAAATGGCAGTAGGTGGGAAAGGCCATTTCGCTTATTTATAACAATATAAAAAATGCAACTGCAGCTTTGCAGTGATGACATTCTTTATTTTAGGGAAAGACACTGCTCTGTCAATATCAGTTGGGGGGGGCAGGTTTACAGCCACCAGAGGAATGGACATTCTTTGAAGTTATTAGAAAGAGTTCATATTGTGAGTGAGGCTAGGAAACTTATAATGCTGGTGAACTGGGCATGGACTAGTATAGCAAGAGGATTATACAGCAGAGGGATGGGGGAGCTGTGTGCTCTATTGCAACTGTAAAGTGGCATAGCTTTAGGGAGGTGAAGGAAAGAAACTATTACATTTGAATAATGATTGCTTTCTGTTATTATTTAAAAAAATCATATTTGCAGTTCGCTGTATATTTTTTATTGCTTCAATGCTGGTAAGTGGCCACTTGCCAGTGTAACTAAGTGAAGTGCTCATTCATCCATGTTTCTGCAAAGATGGTCTAGGCTTGGGTAGGTATCAGATTGCAGGTGGATGGAGAGATTCTTTTTAATTAAAAGGAAGGCATATTTGTGGTTTGCAGAAGACTCTACACATTGTAGGAACCCCGTGGTCACTGTGCGACTGCACTGTGATCAAGATTAGAATGTAAGTTGCATTCATATAACAATATTAATGGGGAATGCCTGCAGTGTGCTTAAGTATGTGTTACTTACAATTTAACAGCTGTTACATATGAAGGATATATACAAATTGTGAGAGAAGACCTGTAGTCCAGCAAGTCAAGCAGAGGCTGCAGGTAGATTTTTTGCAGCTGTCTTCCTCCTACCCTTCTATTATTTCTTCCCTCTAACCAAACATTCCTTGAATTGTCCAGTGACTTGTACTGTACCACTGTCTTTGGCACTGCAAGAACCAAGCTCCCAATTTGTCAAGTGGGACATCATTACATCTGTCTTGAATTGAGCTCCTACCAGCTTCCTCCAGTTTCTTTTTATCCCACCAATGATTTGTCTGTTCAGCTCCACTTTGCCATATGCTTTATAACAAAGAAGATGTGCTCTGTGTCCAAATAACCACCCCCCCTTATCTTCTTTCATCTAATGTATACATAGATGCCCGACTGCATAATAAAGTCCTTTCAACTTTAGCAATTTGTTAATCTTGTGCTGAATGTTTTTATTAGTAGAACATGACAGGATCATACCCAAAGTAATACAGTGTGCGTGCTAATCCTCATCAGTAGTAGGCAGTGATGGAGACATGTTTCACATCAGTTAAGTAGAAGAACCTTTAACTAAGCATGCTACTAGTAAAAGGTGGGATAGGAAGGTAGTTTCAGAAGATCACACTGCCAAAGAACACCCTGGCAAACCAATGCATTGATTGCAAATGTTTGTATACTTACACAAAATGGCAGCATCTGCATTTATGTGTATATTTCAGAACCTTTATTTATCTGAAAATACTTTGAACTGGTGAAACAACAGGATCCAAGAGCTTTGTCAGTGCTGCATGTTATCTTTTATTATGTGAATCGTGCAGCAGAAGTGATGAAATATCTGCAGTCAAAAATGAGGAAGTATGGCGGAAGAAACAAGCAGTAAAAAAAAAAAGACTGATTATTACTACAATTTCAGTACTTATATGGAAGTCAGGCTCTAGTGAGAATGCAAAAGAGGATATTTGATAGTATAATTGATACATTAACTATAAGAGATGTAATGAAGGGACAACTATACCTATAATATATTTATGTAATTATTTTGTTTTAATGATCAAATAAAAAAATCACGGTCAAGTAGATTTTAAGGGAGACCCAAGGAGCAGTTTTCATGATGTTAATGCAGATAGTTAAATAACAGTTATACAGAAGAATAACGTAAGGCATATTGACACTACAGTGACATAAACATGAGTGTGAACCATTTATAACTATGTATAGCAGTAATAGTACATCCTCAGCCATCAAACACATAATCTAAGTGACACATAAAAACACTGACTTCATCTCAAAAAATATGGTGTAATGTCTGTAAGTTCATTAGGTACTGTAATTGGTCAGAAAATATAAAGGTATGCTGTCCAATGCCAGGAGTCTAAACAAGAAACTCCAGTACCTGCAAGCTCTCCTCACTCAGGAGAATGCAGACATCTGTGCAGTTACTGAGGCATGGTTTAAAGCCATGAAGAGCACCCAGGCAGTCCAGGGCTATAATGCCTTCCACACATTTAGACCAGCTACCTCAATGGAAGGGACAAAAAGTGGCAGTCTTAATTTACATTAAAAACAAACACCTCCAATCTGGTCAAACAGTATGACTTGCTTGAGCTTCTCCACGTCCAAATTATGTGCCAGACTAGAGTCAAGCTCAACAGCTCACTTCTTTGATGGCTTGGTGGATAGCTGCTGTGACTATGGTGTATAAGGTCCTGGGTTCGAGACCTGCATGGCTGTTTATTTAGGGTTGGGAGGGTGGCCCAATGGTTAAGGTGTTTGCCTTACAAACACAAGGTGCATGGTTTGAGTCTCACAAGGGATAATTGGCTAAGCTTAAAATGGCTCTCAAGGGCAGTTAGCTTAGTACTAATCTATGAACCTATGAACAGGGTCTTCTTTCCCCGCTGATTCTGCCAAGCCCATTCCCTTGGCTGTAGTTTTGCTAGATAGTAGGTAGGGACAGTGGGAATCTTGTTCATCCATTCATGCGCGTCACTAATTAGATGACAAGGCATTTGGTTACCTTAAGAGACAGTCATAGTTACTCCCACTGTTTACCCGTGCTTCACTGAATTTCTTTACTTTGACATTCAGAGCACTGGGCAGAAATCATATTACGTCAACACCCATCTCATGCCTTCACGATGATTTGTTTTAATTAAACAGTTGGATTCCCCTGGTCTGCACCAGTTTTAAGTCAGCTGCTAGTTGCTAGATGATGCAGGATGCCAGTTGGGACCGGTGCCCATCACAGCTGGGATGATCCACAGGAAGGGCCCAGCGTGCATCCAGAGTTGCTGCCGCCATCCCCCCGGCCCCCTCTGGGAGGGGGGAGCAAGGTGCCCAGCCCCACTTCACACTGGAGCCCGACTGACCCAGCCCTTAGAGCCAACCAAGCCTTATCCCGAAGTTACAGATCTGGCTTGCCGACTTCCCTTACCTACATTGTTCTAACATGCCAGAGGCTGTTAAACTTGGAGACCTGCTGCAGATATAGGTATGTCCCGCGAGACTTACACCCTCACCCCCAGATTTTCAAGGGCCAGCAAGAGATTACCTGACACCACTGGAACTGTGACGCTTTCCAGTGTGTGGGCCCCTCTCTCAGGGTGAACACATTCCAGGGCACCCTGCCATTTACAAAGAAAAGAGAACTCTCCCAGGGGCCCCCGCTGGCTTCTCTGGGATCATTTGTGTCACCACACTGAACACCATGAGGCACCCATCTCTGCCGCTCCAGATTCGGGGATCTAAACCCGACTCCCTTTTGATCAGCCAAGGGTGACAGAGGCCATCACCTGTCCCTTTGGAACGATGCTCACCTATCTCTCAGGACCGACTGACCTATGTTCAACTGCTGTTCACATGGAACCCTTCTCCACTTCAGCCTTCAAAGCTCTCGTTTGAATATTTGCTACTACCACCAAGATATGCACCGGCCCTCACCCTGGGCTTCAGTGCCACTGTGGTGGTCTTCCTACCCATTGTGGTATAGCCCCCTCGGCTCCCAGCGACAGCCAGCTATGGGCCCGATGCTCCAGCCCCATCCATTTTCAGGGCTAGTTAATAGGCAAAGTCCCTTACCCTGTTCTTGGAAACTACAGGTCCTCCTCTATGATCCAGGAAACCCATAACACATGCCTAAATGTACTGAAGACACTTCCCTCTAAAACCCAACACTGTATCCATGGGTGATGTGATTCACAAACAAGCAGGGCCAGATATTCCTGAACTTTGTAAACACAAACATCCTAAATTAGCTAGTTTGTTCACTCACTAGGGGTGCTAACATTCCTGACCTGGTCCTCTCAAAAATGGGAGGATATTGCATCCCAAACCCCACCTTTGTGTAATGTCTTCACTGGTCAGGTTGGATCACAGAGCTGTTGCCTGTGAAATAAAAATAAAACCTAGGACCCACAGAAAACCCTGGAACTTTTAGGAATTATTCTGAGGCAAACTTCCTATTATTAAATGACACTTTAGCAAAATTTCAAGCCCTCCTCCAAAACCCTGAGAACACCACTGACTATGAGGAATTGTTCACAAAAACCCTGTACAATCATGTTAGTGGCTGCATAAAGACAGCTGTACCTACCTGGAATAAGCATAGCACATACTCAAAAAGCAAGCCACCCTGGCAAAATCCCAACAGCAATAAACTGTATAGCAAAAGGAAGAAGATCATGGCAAAACTTAGGAAGTGCAATGTCCACCAAGATACAAACTCCCTCATCAATCTAAAAAAAGCAACTTAGGGAGCTAATCAAGTCTACCAAAGTCAAATTTGAAGTAAAGATAGCCTCACAAGCCAAGGACAATTAGAAGGCATACTTCAGCTGTGTCCACAACCTCAAAATTAATACACAACAATGTGCTGAACTAATTGTAAATAGAACCACCTATACAGGGCAAGAAGATATAGCAAATCTACTGACCAACAAATTTAGCTCCCTCTTCCCCCAAGTCAATGCTCAAGAAATACCCTCAAACAACCCCCCTACTGTCTGTAGGGAACAGGTCCTCAATGCACTCTCCATGGCCAAAAATACTGCATTGATGGGCCCTTATAATATTCCAGGATGCCTCCTTAATAGCATGAAACATGACTTATCAAGACTGCTAGAATCACTATTTAACTGTAGCCTCCAAACAGACTTTGTGCCAAGCAAATGGAGGACTGCAACTGTCATCCCTCTGAAAAAGAGTGGACCATCTATGGACCTGTGTAACTATAGACCCATGCATCTGATTACTCTTATATGCAAAGCCATGGAAAGAATTATCAGGAAAATGATAAATAATGACATATGAAACCTAAAGACACTGGATCCAACCCACTTTGGTTTAGTCAAGGGGAGGTTGTGCCTACTCAGCCTGATGGACATCTTTGAGAAGGTCACCAAAGCAATCGGTGAAGGCAAAATGGTGCATGTTGCTTACCTTGACCTGGCCAAAGCATTTGACACAATACCCTACTTCAGCATTGTACACATACTCACAAAATTAGGTATAGACTCCTAATGTCACCCACTGGATAGCCAAGCCAGATGGCTGAAAGATAGGACCCAAGAGGTTGGGTTTGTGGAGTCTACCTCAACAAAAGGCCAGTCACTAGCGGAGTTCCTCAAGGTTAGGTACTGGGCCCACTCCTTTTTGGCATTTACTTCTCTGAAGTTAAGACCAACATTAAGGGCCTCTGGCTGACCAAGTTTGCAGACAATTGCAAACTAGGCACAGTCAAGCAATCCCCAAAGATGCAAATACCCTCCAAGAAGGCCTGACATGGTCTATAACTGAATGCCAAGAAATGCATAATAGTATCCTTTGGGAAGATGGCTACCCCTGGTCAGTGATTTGGGAACACATGTAGACAACAACCTGGCATTTGACCATCATATGTCTATGGTAGTAAGGAATAAATTCTATGTTGCACAACTTATAAGCAAGGGTATTACATCTAGGATGTCATTGTTCTTCTGTACTTAGCCTGCATTGGATCAATAATTGAGTACAATGCACCCTTCAGTATGCACCTGATCAGGCATATGCAATAACTGCAGAGTCCATAGAGGTTTCTTACAAAAAGGGCATAAACAGCATGTCCTATGTAGACTGCCAGCCCTGTCCTTGTACTCAGTCTCCTCCACGCTGTTGAGAGGCAATCTATAACTGGCATACAAAGCATCCTCTGATCTTGCTCTGATTGACCTTTTGCACATCTAGAAAAGGAATACCATCCAAATTACCTGATCTAAGGACCTAAACATAGTCTGCATTATAAACAGAGCATGTTGGAGGGACAGGTATGTGTCTCAGAAACTGCCCCTTCTCTAGAACAGGCTTCCCATCCATGTGAAGCAGAGTTCCTCCCTAACCCAATTCAAAGGCAACTTAAACCAGTGCATGGGGAATTGGAAACTTACTCCTGGTCTGGCACCTATGGCTCTGTTAAACAGAGGCAGCCTGTAAATGCTTGACCACCCATGCTCAAGCCTACATATACCCCTTAAAATAGCCCTAAGATATCATAACTTATCAGATACATTTAGGAAGCATGACTGGGCTTAAAAATACTCATGTGGTCATTCGCCTAGTATATACCTATGAACCTATGAAAGGATATTCTCAGTGCAATAGAATATTAATGTAGTGGTATTCAGTCAGGATTAGATGAAGTAAAACGTGGGAGGGTAGAAGTTAGTTAACAGATGATGTGCAGGCAACAGGAAGAGGCCAAGATGCTAAGTCACTGTGGTTTCCTACTTTCTTGGTAGCATTTATTTCTCAAGCAGGTGTTACAGAAGATTTGCTGAAATTCCTTTGTATGAATTGAAATGCAATGCTCTGTAAGCAGACTAGATTCTTTGAAAGTACCCAGTGAATGATATGTCTCCTATTTCCTCGCTGATTCTAAGTATACTTAAGCTGCATTAGTAGCACTTAACTCAGTAAGTGCTGTCTCAGCAGGCCTGTAGGGCATACGTCTTTAGCAGTTGGAGTTCTTGACCCTGATCTTATACATGCCCAGTTTTCAACTGTTACAGTTTAAATTGTATATCATTTTGATTTATGATTATCTGTCATGAGACCTTAAAGTAGATGGGCAGTCTAAGACTGAGGCAGTTTGCTGCCCGTGAACAAAACAGTTTAATCTTTATTCATCTCTTTAAGATTTGGAATTCAAGTGTATGTGGATTATAATTCATTAAATCATTCTTTTCATCTTGCAGAATGTCATTTGCATTTAAAACTGGCACAGTCTGGAAGTAATTGTAGCCATATTTACTAAACTATTTTTGTCTTTGGAATGTTGAAACTACTTCATGGTCACTTCATATCTCTGTCTGCCAGTGTGTATTCTATTGCAGCCCGTATTTGCAGCTTGTTTGCTCCCTGGCTGTGAGAAGAATGCTTTGAGAGAATCCTTATGAGTCCCATAGTGATGAAATGCTTTGAGAAACTCATTAGGAGTCATATTCTGTCAGCTATACCTGATAGAATTGATCCCCTGGAGTTTGCATACAAACTGAACAGGTCTACAGAGGATGCAGTCAGTACAACGGTGCATACAATTCTTACTAATTTGGAGAATAACGACTGTTCTGCTCAATTGCTGTCTATTGATTATAGTTCGGCCTTCAATAAGGTGCTACCAACTAAGCTTATTAATAAGCTGTCCATACTGGGTGTGCCACTGATCCTTTGCAATTGGGTCTTGAATTTGTTAACAGGCAGACCGCATGTCAGTCAGGCCAGGGAATAACATTTCTAAAACAATAATAAATACAGGAACTCAACAAGGTTGTGTACTGAGTCCAGTGCTGTAAACCATCTTCACTTATGATTGTGTTGCTTCTCAACATGACACCAGTATTGTCAAATTTGTAGATGATGCAACAGTCATTGGTCTGTTCTCCAGGGCTGATGAGTCAGCGTATAGGAGGGAAGTGGAGAACCTTGTGAAGTGGTGTTGGAACAGTAATCTCTCTCTTAATACGAGCAAAATGAAAGAGATGATCACTGATGCACGTAGGTATAGAGGGCAGCACTTATTATTATATATTGGTGAGTCTGAGGTAGAAAGAGTGGGCACATTCAAATTCCTTACTATTAACATCTCTGAGGACCTTACCTGAACTCATAACATCACAGACTTGGTAGGGAAAATCTAGAAATGACTGTATTTTCTCAGAAGTATGAGAAAGTTTGGCATGCCCAATACCATTCTCAGCAACATCTACAGATGTACAATTAAGAGCAGTCTCTCCCACTCTATTACAGTATGGTACGGGAATAGTACAATACTGGATCACAAGGCTCTGCAGTGAGTAATAAAAACTGCACAAAACATAATTTTGAGTAACACTCCCTGCATTGGGGGACATCTAACCAAAAGAGTTTTTAGAAGGACTCAAAACATTATTATGGATTCTACCCACCCTAACACAAATTGTTTATGCTGCTACCATCAGGGAGGCATTGTAAGAACATGGTGGCCAGAACAACAAGGCTGAAAGAAAGTTTTATGCCTCATGCTATTAGACTGTTAAATAAAACTCACATACGACCTCTCCCTCCAGTACTGTAGGTTAGCTCACATTTGGAGGGAACGAGCATGTTTTGCAGAAATGCGCTCTTTTGCACAGTTATATGTATTTACTGATATTGGTATGTATATTATTGTCTTAGATTACTTCTTCTTGTTAATTGCTGCTGTTTTTATATGTTGCTGGAGGATTTATTATTTATTTATTTTATTTTACATTTGTTGACCAGGATAGTCCGACATGATACATGTCCATTTTCAGCAGAGGCCCGGGGAGAAAAGCTCCAAGGTAAAACATACAGTAAAAATCACAAAATGATTGCAAGTTGCACACAGTTTACAGGCTCCAGTTAAGCAAGCAGGTAATATAATCATACATTTTTAAAACAGTGTTGACAAAATGACTAGGCAATGTAACATGATTACAGACTATAGAGGAGGATCTAGTCGGGTTTTGAACAAGGACATAGGGAGTGAGTTTAAAGTATAGCTTGAAGCTTTTTTTGAACTGAGTAAGAGGGTTCAAGAGTACGATCAGCAGGAAGAGAGTTCCAAGTTTTGCCAAGAGAGTTAGCAAACAGACAGTCCCCAGCAGAGTTGTTAATTTTGGATGTTTGAACCAGTAGTTTATTAGAAGAGTGAAGTGACCTCAGGTTGCTGTAAGGGTTGATGATATTTTTAAGTGCAGGTGTATTATCAGTGTGGTTGAGAACTTTATGGGCAATTATAAGCTGGTTTTACTGAAGTAGGTTAGGACATTCCAGCCACACCAGAAGATTTAGGTTGTGACAGTGGTGGGTCCTATAGGCCATGCTTGTTGCAAATCTAGCAATATGGTTATAACAGCTTGAGAGTTTACTAAGAGCGGATTTGTTCAAATTAGGGAGTATTATTTGCAGAATAAGAATTTCACTGTACTCTATGACGCTGTCTATAGTACATACGACAATAAAGTTGAAGAAGTATCAGTGTGGTATGTTTTGTTGATTAAGATTATACAGTCCTTGGGATTATACCTCAAAACTTCTTAGCACAAAAATACTGGATAAGACCTAAAATAATGGGAGGTCAGATTTTAACTGTTGAGCTTATAAACTTAATTTGTTAGAATAACATGATTTGTATTAGCCATTATTTTCTGGAGAATATGAAGTCTGAAATGCAACTGTATGTCATTATTTAGTGACTTCAATCATCAGTGATTTTACAGAAAACCACACATTTTATGAGGATCAGACTAAAAATATAAGGCAAAATTCTAGGCATTCTGCAAAACTCTGTACAGTTGAGAGGTATGCTTGGGATTCAATACTGGACTATTCAGTTTAGCATTTGGTGGTCCATGGATGTTACTGTGCTTTGGGTCCTTGAGTAAGCTAGACTCTTGAGATGGGGGTGTACTGTACCTAGTAATATGGTCAGAAAAAATACCTGGATAATAAATGCCTGGAAGAAAATTGTGAAAGCCAGTAAAGTGACAATGTAAAGTTCACTGAAATAAACATAGCACCATAATTTTGGATTTTTAAATATTTCTACTCTTAAAGTTTAGTACAGGATATTTATAATGCTGCCTCTTTAACGAAGGCAACAGATAGTGTCACATTTTGTTTGAATGATGATCTTTCATCATGAGTAGAGAAGCTGAAATGTATTTGGAAAAATCATTTTTTGATAAGGATACAAAAATGAGAAATATCAATCATAAAAAATGCAATGATAAGAAAACTAGCTGGAATAAAATATTGTAAACTACTGAAGTTACAAGACAATATTCATCAAATTAAATGTCGGCTCAGTAAAATTAGAATTTTCAATATTTTCAGTTCAAAAACAAAAGGCAATATTTTTATTTTACCTAATATCCTTCTAACCCCTAGCCACTGACCTCAGGTTTCCACAATACTTAATTGCTCACATGAATGCTTGTTCCACTTACAAGAGGAAAAGTCTAGGTGGTGAGGCACCACAATCATCAAACTCTGGAAAAAATTTGCTGTTGTATTTGTTGATATTTTGTTACCCTGTATGCACATTGATGCATAATGAAAAGCAATGTCATGCAAGTAACATGCAGACTTCCATTCACCTGCTTGCAAAGATAAGGTGCCTGCAACCCCAATTTATTCTGCATTTCCACCAGTGGCAGAGAGGGCAATATTTGCTGAAAAAAACTGAACCCTCCTCCACAGAAAGGAAACTGTTGAATTCACATCTTCTATACCTGCATGGTACCTCATCTTCTGTTTGAACTTGCACCACCAGTGTAACAGAGAGGTACTCTTCTTTTAAGTCATCAGGCAGCAAAAACATTCACTTATCGATTGAAAATAAATTCTTAAAGGGAGGGTTAAATTTCATTTTCGGATGAAAACCATATATTGCAACCTGGCTTTGTAAAGTAATGATTATTATATCCATGAATAACATTCAAAAATAACCATACTGTAGATTTTGAAACAAATTATTGTAAACTGTCAAGATTATGAAGATGTATCATACAATACCTAGTTTAATAATTATGGTAGATTTACTAGTTTGAAAATAAAAGTTCAACATAATTCAATGTATTTTAATGAAATGACTTGTTGAAAACTGGTACCACGATATCATTAAAAGAACAGGCTTTTTGTTTGCAAAGTGAATTTTTGACCTGGATATTAGATATGACTGCAGTCATATTCAAAAAGAAAACTGACAAAATTAATATATAGCATGTTTTTAGAGAATATACTATAACCTGCCAAATTTAAAGGAAAATTCCACACTGGAACTCAAAACCTGTTTTTCTGTATATTTGTATTCTGGGCTATTTTAATTATCATCATCCCTCTAAGTGCTTGTTGTTATACTTTAATACCTTTTATCACAAACATTGCCATTGTGGGACCTGCCATGCTAATGTGATCTTGTTTTGCTGCTTTGTTTTCTTGTTCCCAGAATCTATTTCAAACCCCTTTATATGAGTCATGCTGGACATAAGGAGTGAGGAGTTTTTTTCTCATATTAACCAGAACGGCAATAGCATAAGTCACAAGCATCTTGCACAGCTTATGGTACCCAAACACTTTTTACTTTTTCTCCTGAATTATCTTTATATATGTATTGCTCTGATAGATGCTCTAGTCTATTCAAGTAATTGTAGACCCTCATCAAAAGCAAGTTATAGAATAGAATGTTTATCTAAAATTGCCAATTTGTAGTTCTTCAAGTATTCACAGACCGAAATCTCTATGCTGTTACTGAAGTGTCAATGCATTTACTGTAAACTGTAAGGTGCAACTAACATCTCTTACTACAGATAACTTTTAAGAGCCATGTAAACTTCCATTTTTCCTCAATGCCTGCAGTAGGAATGTGTATAGTTGCATCCTGCATTTTAGAAATATGCTGTATATCCTGAAAAGTATTTTAATTTTATAACTCTTGTCATGGTATCTCTACCCTTACAATGAAGCCACAGTGCTGCTTCAAAATAGATACAATATTCTGGTCTTGGGTTTGTGTTGTTGTGAGATTTTGTATTTACTTAGGCATGAACATCTTTCTGCATAACACTTTCCCATTTTTTTTGCATTGTTAACCTATTGATTTACCAAAATGTAACATACCAATACTTCATCAAAACTGTTATCCTTGAGATCAACACATTAGTTACTTTCTGTGCTGTGCATAAGACTAAAACACTGTGTGTAAAGATGCTGCACTCACAGAAAATAATATCTCTAATAAGGGATCATATTGAAAATATGTGGCTATCTATGTGTACCAATACTATCTCTTTTCCTCATTGCAACAAGGCAGTGGAGAAAAGTTCTACAACACTCTGCATGTGTGGGGACCATCTGTGTAAGACCGTAGATATTACTTGACAGAAAAAACTACAGATTTCCATGGTTCAATGCTAGGTCATCCATTAGGAAGTACATTCCTCTGCCAAAGCATGTCAGAGGTAAGACTTCAAAAAGGTAGGTGCTCTTTCCCTTCCTTTGATTCCAAGCCATGAAAAAAGTAAAAACAAAATGAAAACTCAAGCAAAGCTAGAAACTCCACTGAGTGACCTCCCAAACCTCTTGTATCAGAGGTACATGGGATATATGCAAATGACCCTTATGAACATCAGGTGTTTTAGCTAATTGGTGATTCTGAATGCCCATGACTTTTGCAGTGACCCTAATGATAATTGACATCAGCTGGGTATAACAGCCCCGTGTTTCTTATGCTTAGTCAAACACTCTGCTTGTGCTGTGCTGACGAGGTCATAACAAGGCCGAAATATGCATATCCACAGCTAGTGGGGTTTGGCTTTATTGGCCTGAATTGTCCATTAAAATGATGAAACAAGTCATGGGCATTCAGAATCGCCAATTAGCTGAAACACCTGATGTTCATAAGGGTCATTCGCATATATCCCATGTGCCTCTGATACAAGAGGTTTGGGAGGTCACTCAGTGGAGGTTCTAGCTTTGCTGGAGTTTTCATTTTGTTTTTACTGATTGATTTTTCAGTGACCTTCTCACTTATTGTTTTAAGCCATGAAAAAAGGCAAGAAAATGAAAGTATTATAAAGTACAGGCTGGCTTTGAGTACTTAAACCATAATGGAACCACGCTGTATAGAAAAATTAATTGCATGGTTGAGTTAAACTGTGGGAGAAGCAGACTTTTCCTTTAAGAGTATTTATCTATTAAATTCAGCAGGAAAACTACATCCATTTTTTTGGAAGTTTCCCATCAGGAGTTCAATACAGCATTTTGCTGATGCTATTGCATGAATAAAACAAGAAATTTTAAATCTGCACGAAAGATAATTTTGCAAATAAAGTGTAAACTTTTAATTTTGATGTTGGGAATATACTTTTACAATGAACTTGAAAAACATGAGCCATAACATCCATAAAGATCTTTGAAGATTTGACAAGAAAATAGTGCTTACTGCAGATTAAACATTGTCTGCCAAATTAGCTACAGTGTCCAATGTTTTGCAGACTACAGCAGATGCATGCTCTGCCTACATTCATTTTGAGTATATTAGTCTGTGTCTGAGTATCTCTATAACTATATATATATATATATATATATATATATATATATATATATATATATATATATATATATATATATATATATATATATCTAAGAATCTACTTTGAAAGCTCGAAAGGCCAGATTACCAAACATGATTTTCACGAGACGACTACATCGAAACCTTGATGTCCCAAATGTGCAAGTTTTACCAGGGTAAGTAAATACTTGCCCAAAATTGCATGAAAACACACCCAAGTATGTAAAATCCACCTAGGAGGAGTGCTACAGACTTCAACACCCCCAACTATATATACAAACTCCGGGATCACACTACAGTGAGGAAAAGGGCATATTCCCCCATGTTGAGCAAGTGTTTCCTTACTTTGTAAAATGTACGTGTTCAGAAAATCAAGGTTTTGAAGTTGTCGTCTTGTGAAAATCATGTTCGGTAATCTGGCATTATATACACACATACACACACACACACACACACACACACACACACACACACACACACATATATATAGATATGGTTTACCTCCATATGGTCGGGAATGGTTTGTGTGATCAAGCATAACATTGACTGATATAAGCAAATTTCAGAACATGTTTGAGGCACTATGTCGAAACTCACTACGTGGAATCCTGATATTGAACAGATGTTATTCATTTGAATGGCACAGTGCATTCGCAATTCAGCCATTCAAAGGTCTGTGAAGCAACATTCTGGATTTTTGCCATTGTACTTTAGCTCAATTGTTTGCCGCACAAACCATCCATGATTTTATGCATGGAGGTAAACCTATATATGTATGTATGTATGTATGTATATATATATATATATATATATATATATATATATATGTATATAAAATGTGTATAATTTCATCAAAGGTAATTTGACTGTAATGCCATTTCATCAAAAACATTCTACACAACATATATACCATAAAATTCATTTTTGTAGTGGGCAAATCCTCCCTACAACCCTCTTAATTAGATATTCTAACTCCACAGTGGCACACCTGTAGAAAAAGGAAGAAATCACCACACAAACTCAATTATCTACAAATCTGGGGCTATAGGGTAACAGTGGACATTGCAAATCCACACAAAATCTTTAAAGTTACATTCCTAACAGTTCCCATTATCAAAACTAACATCAGAAATACCATCTACAGACTTCTACAGTTTTCAATGAAATGCCTTTTCAATCAAAAGTGCCTACTGTTCTTTTTTCTTTCAGTCAAAGCTACCTTTGACAAAGTAATACAGACATATTTTATACATATCTTCTTTTCAGCTTTTCCCAGTTAGGAGTCGCCACAGTGAAACAACAGTCTGCAGAACAATTGGCAGTGGGGTTTTATGGTGTCGAGTTGCCAGCCTGGCACCCAACCTTCCACAAAAAGCATACACACACACACACTCACACCTAGGGATAATTTACTGTCCAATCTACCTACAGCATGTCTTTGGGGATGTGGAAGGAAACTGGAGCACCTGGAGGAAACATTTTATATGTATGTGTGTATGTATATATATATAGTTTTATATATCTATTTATATATAAAACAAAAATAAACTGACCAGAAAGAAACTAAAAATAAACAGGAAAAAACACAGAAGCAGCTAAAAACGGGACCTTAATTTATTTGATCCATATATACAGACTAAGCACTTTCGCCCATATCAAATTGGGCTTCTTCAGCGTAACCAATTAACAAAACAAAATTTCTTAAGTACAGTGGATCTATAATGTTTTAATTGATAGCACTACTTTAATTGATGGTCACATGACAGAGGCACTCTATTTAAGAAATGTTGTTTTGTTAACTGGTTACTATTTATATATAGTTTGACTTCATGGAACACATGTTTCCAGGGAAATCATTTCCAGGTTAAATAATCATCAAACTTAATCCATTAAAATTTATAGAAATCTAAGAACATCAGATTTATGCCTCCCTTCACCCCCAGCATGCATTCATCTCTAGGCATACTATCTATGAAATCCTGCAACAGTAGGGATAAGGAGAAAGATACTTACCTGCATTGTTCCACATTCTCACTCAACAATACTGACCAGTATAAACAAAACAGAACTAAACTAAAATAGTCATAAATCTCTAAATATACTAATTTTAAGATTATGTGGAAATATGAAAAAAAAAAAAAATTCCTTACCCACACTGCAGTTTCACGCTACATCACTGACAAGAGAAAATTAAACAGATCTTGATCAAAACTACTCACTGATTCCAGATATCTTCCTAAACTGCAGGACACACACAAATATATATATATATATATATATATATATATATATATATAAGTACAGCATATGATTAAACTCAAAAGTATTTAAACACAAAGTAATTGAACACTAGTGATCAAAGTAATGCCTGTCAAAAATAAATAAAATGCACAGAACGTCTACCAACTGTTTTATTTCCCCTGGGGTGGCAAGCCCCCTCACCACCACCCCCCCGTCAGTCAATGACTGGTCAATTGTTCTGT
>NC_056747.1:240097857-240115357 GCF_019279795.1 Protopterus annectens | reverse complement strand
TCAAAACTTAATGCCCACTTAGTGTGCAGATTCATGTTACATGATTATTTATTTATTTATTTACTGGGACAGCCCAACTGGGCTAGAAGCCCATTTTCAGCAGAGGCCCGGGGAGAAAAGCTCCACAGAAATGGAATTATACTTAAGTATGATCATCACAAAGGTTGAATATCAGTATTCCAGATTTCTGCTTATGCTCTCTGTATAAACATCTAGCTGCGTTTTGAATTTGCACAGACCAAAGCTATTTTATGTGCATAATCACAATTTCTTTGAAAGTCCTGAGAGGTGTTGAGTTACAGTGCATTACTACCCCTTATATTAGCCCTGTGGATGTTGACATTTAAAATAAAGATTCAAACAAAACTAGTTCTGATTAAACATACAAGTCTCAACAGATATTTCTTAAAAAAAGCTAATATGGATGAGAACAGAGACAGTTTTATGTTTTTTTAACTTATATAACCTAATTCCTTAACCTCATTTAGACTACTGGTGCTGTACTGCTACACCCTCTTGATATAGTTCATATGCCTTGTCAAATAAGAACACACTGTGACATCATAGTTCTTGACTCCTTATAGATGTATATAAGGGGATCAGCATCTTTTCCACTCTATCTCTGTGCTTCACATAATTACACATACTGTCCTAGTTTTCTCACAACAGTGAATGCCACAGGTTCAGAACTGAATTTTTTATTATTAAATGTACTCAAATCTATAATCTTGCCTGCCATTTTAACCACTGATTTTAATATAACTATTAAACTACTCCTGAACATACCTCTCAATTGTCCAGATGTTTGCAGAATGTCCTGATTTTTCTGGCAAATCACTGATGATTGAAATCACTAAATAATGACATAGAGTTAGTTTCAGATTTCATATCTTTCAGAAAATGCATGCTAATACAAAACCTGGTATTCTAGCAGGTTGCTAAGTTTATAAGAGAAATATTTAAAATATGTCCCCATTGCTAGGCCTTTGTCCCCATTATTTTAGGCTTTGTCTAGATTTCTTGCGCTAACAGGTTGAGAGCTCTGCTCCTGAATCATTCTATAGCTCAGTTTTTATATGAAACTGTTGCTGTTTTGAGTATCACCCATTTAAATATTTGGACTTACTGCTGGACTGAACAAAATTATCTTCTGATGTGACTATGTATTTTATATTAAAAAGATCCACATACTTAGCTCCCTCTATGTAACCCAGCAGTAAAAATACCAAAAATAAATGCAGCAGTAATAAACCCCTGTACAGTATCACTTAAGACGAGAGATTTTTGACCTGATATTTACACTAATATGTTGTCCTTCCAATCATATACCTGTTTTACCTTGGTTTTCAATCATGCTACTATTGTTATAACCAGGGACTCTGACTTATGATTCTCAAAAAAATGAAATTCCATTTTCATGAGATGAAATCTGGGAGTTATAGCTATGATTTTTAAAAGTAATCGCTGGTCATTACAGTAATTTCATAATTTTTTAGCACATCCATATATGCAAAATTAAAACAAATTATAGGTACAGAAAAGTCAATAAAACAAGCTGTTCAGTATTGTTAATAGTAAACATAAGAAGAAATATAGGTTTGTGGTGAACGAGTGCCAAATTCCATGAAAATCCTACATTTTTACAAGGTTCAGTTCAAATTCAGGATTTACCAGAATTCTTCCTGAAAATTTTGAAAATCACTATCTCTACTATAATCCCAGTGAACTGAAATGTCTTCGTCAGGTTAAAGTATAAAGTGTAAAGTGACAGTACTTAATTTACAGAGGCAGAATGTTGTTTCAAAAATGCAAACAAATGCAAGAATGGGGACCTTCTTTGACAAACTCATATTGTCCCTGATACACTAGTTTTAAATATACAGTTTTGTCTTTCGTGTTTTTAAAGAGATAGTTATGCATTTTGTCTAGAACTTTATGCAGAACACAGCTTAGACTTGTCTAAAGTTTGCAAGTGTGATACAGGTCTACCATTATTATTATAAACTATTATATATTTTTCTTCCAGATATTGGGAATATTTCAGCTGTGAAAATATTTATTTATTTTATTTTATTTAACATTTGTTGACCGGGAAAGTCCGACTAAGTTCCACAGATCCTGTTTTCAGTGGAGGCCCGGGGAGCAATGCTCCAGAAGCATGTCTTTAGAATGTGGGAGGAAACCGGAGTACCCGGAGGAAACCCACGCGAACGCAGGGAGAACATGCAAACTCCACAAAGAAGGCACCCCAGCTGAGAATCGAACCGGAGAACCTCTTGCTGTGAGGCGACAGCATTAACCGCTGCACCACTGCGCCGCCCATTTATTAAACAAAATTAGCAAATGTTATCACTGTTTTTAACCTTGAATAAAAATACTCATTGAATGTTATCAAGTCCCATTAAATATGTGTAATGGATTTTGTTAACTGTAACAGTAATGTACTTCTTAGCAATTGCAGAGGCTTTAGTATCTTCCTGGTTTTCAGTATATTTCACAACCATCACCTTCTTAAACGAAATACAGAAATAGTCGGATGTGAATTTCAGTATATCTATTGCACTGATGAACAGTTCTTCCTCAGTGGTTAGAAAGTAACAATACTGCATGTTATTTTTGGTTTGGTAATATAGTTACAGAAGAACATGAACTCCTCAGAATCTTCAATATTACTTGCTGGATATGTCTTCTATATTTGTTGGTACCTTGTTTTCATACTACATATCTTTGTTACTTGTATTGTGATCAGGCTCACTATAGGTATTTGAGTCCCAAGCACTCGAAAACCCCTGCCTTGAAGCCAGGGACTCGAGGACCTTGTAGCTCTACTAGGCTGCTGGTCGAGCTCAAAGTCAAATATGAGTTCAGGCAAACAGCTGTGGGGAGGGAGTGCTGCTCACACTCAAACCAGAATAAGAGTTCAGGCAGGCAGCTGCGGGGAGAGAGTACTGCTCAAGTTCAAACTAGAATATGAGTTCAGGCAAGCAGTTGTGGGGAGGGAGTACTGCTCATGCTTGAACCAGAATAAGAGTTCAGGCAAGCAGCTGTGAGGAGGGAATACTGCTCATGTTTGAACCAGAATAAGAATTCAGGCAAGCAGCTCTGGGGAGGGAGTGCTGCTCATGCTCAAACTAGAATATGAGTTCAGGCAAGCAGCTGTGGGGAGGGAGTGCTGCTCATGCTCAAACTAGAATAAGAGTTCAGGCAAGCAGCTGTGAGGAGGGAATACTGCTCATGTTTGAACTAGAATAAGAATTCAGGCAAGCAGCTCTGGGGAGGGAGTGCTGTTCATGCTCAAACTAGAATATGAGTTCAGGCAAGCAGCTGTGGGGAGGGAGTGCTGCTCATGCTCAAACTAGAATAAGAGTTCAGGCAAGCAGCTGTGGGAAGGGAGTGCTGCTCCTGTTCAAACTAGAATAAGAGTTCAGGCAAGCAGTTGTGGGGAGGGAGTACTGCTCATGCTTGAACCAGAATAAAAGTTCAGGCAAGCAGCTGTGAGGGGGGAATACTGCTCATGTTTGAACCAGAATAAGAGTTCAGGCAAACAGCTGTGGGGAGGGAGTGCTGCTCATACTCAAACTAGAATATGAGATCAGGCAAGCAGCAGTGGGGAGGGAGTACTGCTCCTGTTCAAACTAGAATATGAGATCAGGCAAGCAGCTGTGGGGAGGGCATGCTGCTCACGCTCGAACCAGAATAAGAGTTCAGGCAAGCAGCTGTGGGGATGGAGTGGGAAAAGATGTGTAGGATTAGGGAATGGGAGGCTTTTAAGGTTAGAGAATGGGAAGAGAGTTTTAGGTTTAGGGAGTGGAAAAGGAGATTTAGGTTTAGGAAGCAATGGAGGAATTAAGGTTTATGAGAGGGGGGTTGGAATTTTAGGTTTAGGGAGAAATCTGGGACTTTGGGGTTAAAGAGGTAGAGTGTAGGTTTATGATAAAGGACCAAGAGTCAGGTTGGGAATTGTGTAAGTGTTTTAGGTTTAAGGTTTAGGTTCTGGTAGGGCTATGTAATTTATAGGATCTGGTGTTGTGAGGAATATGTACAAAAGGTAGAATGGGCTAGTGGGAGTTAGGAAGCTTTCTTTTTTGAGCAAGTGGTAACAATCTAGTGTACTACAAGCTACTAGCATGCGAGCACGTGTAAAAGACCCATTCTGACCACAGTGGTTTTATCAGATATTATATGATCCATTGAGTCCCAATACATTAATGGATCATTTCAGTGGCAGTCTTTCCTCAAAGAAGACCTTAGTAGGCCTGTGTGAAGTGAGGAGACAAACTCTTTCACACCCCCTCCTAAGTCAGGTGGAAACCTATTTATTATAGCATTCTCCAAGGCTGCACAGTCTCATGGATATTTCTAATTTTTGCCCTCCCTGTAGTTAGCCATCAGCAGCCACTAGCTGCTCTTCTCATTCACCAGGTCTACTGAACCCACCTAAGTCTCCCATGGGCACAACCAGCCCCATGCTTGGGGGGCCAATAAGGAGTTCAAGGATCCTGCTGAGGAGTGTTCCCCTAACTCCTGCCCCTCCCCATTGCCTCCTTGCCAAGACTGCAATCTCTGCTTTTGAAAGGTGCATAGATGCTTGCAGGCATACTCAGATTTCTATCTTAGTGGCTCACCACATATGCAGTGAGAAGCTTTCCAGTCTTATAGGCTGCTTAATGCAGCAAGCCTAGGCTGACTCCCTTCCTAAGGATGGGTAAGCTAATAACAGCACTCCATTCCTCTCTCCTCTAGTACCCATGACACTAAGCAAGCATAGGTCACCTAGGGACAGTAAGTGCTTTATCTCTTTGCATCACATGATACATCAGGAAGTTTCAGATTTGTTGCTAAAATGCTATGTCAAGGTATCTGGCCTTAATGGACCATATAAGTCCTAGTTTTAATAAAATCTGTGAAGGACTATAGATATTATAGAGATATAGTTCCTGCTCTACATTACAATTGTGAAATGCACCCATAATAATTACATGCAGGAGTAATTACAGAGAAATAACTCCTACTCTATATTATAATTGTGAAATGCATCCATAATAATTACATGTAGGACTTTAAAGTTATTTATCACTAGATGAGAATACAAATTAATCCATAATTAACATTAACAGAAATGCCTCCTCCTCTGTGATTTATACTGTAGCAGTAAACATTTAACTGATATACCTGTGGTATACTAATTATATCATCAATGTTCCTAGGTATACATATTTTAATGTTATCTATGAATAACAGTTCTTCCATAGTGGTAATTTTTATCATTCAGATTCCTAGTATTAAGAACTACTTTCTTAACCTCTTGACTCAGTTTAGTATCAAGAATCAAGTTAGCTCTATCAGTGGGGTTCATAATTAACATACCTAGCCTGTGTATTGTGCAAGTAGATACAGCCTAGCTGCACATCTTCTGACTGACAAGTCTTTTTGTGGACAGCAGCTACAGTTTTCAATCTCATTAAAATGCATAAAAAATCAACAAGGGCTTTGAAGGACAGAGTTTGTCTGAGCCAAGGAAGGGACTAATTGGGATGTGGTTTTATATGGATGTGCATAGCAGACCCATCTGTTTTGTCCACTACTTGCTTAGGATTTGAGGAGCCAACATGGCACTAACTTGGCAAGAAGAAGAAAGGAGACAACATTGCAATGGATTTCTGCCTTCTTGGTCAGCTGTGCCATGTAAACAGAATGGGTGAAGTACTTGATGTAAGTATTACTTATCACATTAAAATTAAAGGAGCATGATTTCTGTTACCAAAATACATTGTTGAACTGAAAATGAAGGGAGAGGAAACAGAGCAGTGTTATGGCTTTTCTGTTATGGAATATGGACTTGTGGTAGTACCCCAATGAACAAAAATATAACCTTTTCTTCTTCATTTTAGGATTATTAGTAACGGTGACCCATTACAGGTTAACCCAGATGGTGACACCAGCCACAACAGCATTACTTGATCTTATTGTGCATGTCAGCATCTGATTCAGTTACTTTGAGGTACAGAAAGATACTAGCAGGGTAGTGTTTTATGAACTATCATTGTATATAGTGCATGTTGGACAGCTGGCAGGTCAGTCTCTCTGTGATCTTAACTAATAAGTATAAAACATCAACACAGTACTGTCACACTGCCTACAGGCATTCAAATCTGGCAGACAGTGCTGATTTCATTTTTCTGTAAAATCATCTTAATTATCTAATCACAGTTCACAGCTCAGTACTAAGCTAACTGCCCTTGCGAGCCATTTTAAGCCTAGCAAATTATCCCTTGTGAGATTCAAACCCTGGACCTTGTGTTTGTAAGGCAAACACCTTAGCCATTAAGCCACCCTCCCAACCCTCATAATCCATACAGTAGTTTTTATCTTGTAGGTTTCTCTGTCAAACTATTTTTAAACCTTACTGATATCCAATACTGTGGTTTAATTTTTGCATATACCTTATGATAGGAGACTTGGAAATGGAAAAGGGGCACTGTTTATTTACAACAGTCTTATTTAAGATATACACTTTCATATGTATTCTGACTGATAACCAGCAATGTGATCTAATATTTCCATCTACTTTGTAATAACAGAAACAAAGCAAAAAAAAGTATTTACAAGTTCTAATTTAAGACATATAATTGCTTTTTAACTTAATCATAACAAATATTGTAGTCTGGATTTGCCCTTTATGATAATTGATACAAAATGCAAAAGGTGAACTACCTTAAATGGTTTTATTTAAGACAGGCACTTGTTGATATCTAGTATTTTTGGCTAATTTTTTGCACACCTAAAGCAAAAAGCCAAAAGCAGATTAACATACTAAAACAATGTAATCTGAGACCGAAAGTCATGTCCTGTCCTCCTATATCTTCCTTACTAGGTAATCTACTTTTTATTTATCTTATGATAGCAATCAACTGAGATGTAACTAGGTGTGCAGCTAGGAGCAGCATTAGATTAATTTATCATTCATTTATGTTGTCTGGACATCAGTCACTCAGCAGTACTAAATGTCAGCACTGTCTATGTACTTGTGTTAGAAAGAGCAATAAAATAATGTCTAGTCCCAGATGTGGCAGCAGTGGAGATAAAGCAGGCAACAAAAAGACACCCTGTTGTTATCAAACATCTTTTCTAAATGCTATGTATCAGAATAAGAATCTGTCTATAGGTGGTAGCATATTTGTAGTAGCAGGTGTAACATGTCATAAGTCTAATTCAAGTTAGGTATAATTTCATTTAGTTTTATTAAGACTCGCTTGTATGCATATCCTGGCAGTCACAGCACTTCCTTCTCCACCCAATGCTCCCAAGCTCTGTGATGATAAACAACCAACTTCTAGAACGGAAACTCTTAATCATTTATTCCTTCTTGAAAGAACTGTAAGTTTTTAAGTGTGACACTTAACTGACCATCAAAATATGTCAGCGGGGCAAACTGTGTGGAAAGTCGGAAAAAGTCACTGTTTTTAAACATGGGTGTGCTTCTTTTATGAAAGCAAACTTACAGTGTCACACTGCATTAGAAATGCATGATGCTTTTCAAAACACCAATTGTTCAACATGTGACCCATGCAACTGATCAGCCACTAGTGAAACCTGTGCAAAAAATGGAACTAAAGAAATGCAAAAAAAAAAAAAAAAAAAGACATATTTTAGTCTTGTTTCTAGTTCTAGTTTGCTATCTAACAATTCTATATTCTGCAGAAGCATGTTTCTGTTTACTGACCTCATACCCAAGATGGATTTGTTGCGATCAAATGAGCTGACAATAAATAAATACACTGCAATGATACACAAGAATATGTACAAAACTAGAGATAAGCTGAAATACTGTTTCTATGGTTAAATGTCAATAATTGGGTATAACACCCCGTTCAGCATGTACTGTACAAAGCACCTGTAGCAACTGGAGAGACCTCCAAGGTTTCTAACAAAGAAGATCAAGAGATTCCAGCATGTGCCTTATACAGACCAACTAAAGCCCCTGTCACTATACTTTGTGTTGCATAGACTTCTTAGGAGAGACTTATGCCTGGCCTACAGAGCAACTCAAGACCCAAAACTAATGTACTTGCTACATTATCAGTAAATCAAATGGGATTAGGGCTACACATTCTAGAAACCTAAATATGGCCTGCGACTTAAATCTGTCCCTCCAGCATGTCCTATTTATCTCCCAGTGACTGCCATGTCTTTGGAACAGGTTACCAATTCATGTGAAACAGAGCTCCTCTATTACACTGTTCAAGAGGAACCTAGACAAGTGGATGGGGTGCCATAAAGTCTTACTGGGGATAGTGCCCACAACCTTTACATGGGCACTCATCACAAAATGCAATGTTGGGTACTGACTACATTTTCTTAGTATTACATTGGCATAAAACGGCTAAACTTAAAATGACCTCCTGAGTGATAACCTAGTAATCTCCTATGATCTTATGAAGACATCTCCATTTTAGTTGTAAAATAACAGACAAAATATGAAGATAAGATAGCATATGTTTGCGTTTTAGAATATGTCACATATGGGTCTATATTAGAAGACCAAAAGTTTAAAATCGCGAACGCTCTAAAGAACGAAAATGACGGACCTCAAAATCATAAGCCCCCCCCCCACTAAATATATATTCCAACTCTGAGATTGCACTAAAGTGAGGAAAGGGCAAATATTCCGATCTTCATTATACTGCAATCTCAAAAAAAGCACTTCCAGGTCTGGCATTTTCACTCTTTAGAGCGTTTGCAATTTTAAACTTTCAGTCTTCTAATACAGACCTGTCACACATCACTAAATCTGTGGGTCTTAATTTCTTGTTATGACATTTGTGAAGGCAATTTCAGAATAGAAGGGAAACATAGGCGCCTGCTTCTTTGATGGGTTTCAATTGTGTTTGGTAGCAAAACGAGTGAAAGATGTAAAGCTTTAAAAATGTTCTACATCGCCAAGCACAATACCATGAGTTAGTAAAAGAATATTTGCTTTCTAATTTGTGTAATTTCTATAAAAACTCATCTTTAAATTAATCTGGATTGCAAGCTGAGAGAAAGGCACTAGTGAGTAAAGTACTGTGCTCTACAAATGTAGCAGGAGTGAGTTGATTACCCCAGCAAGAGCATCCTGTGAGGGTACTCTAGCCTGGCTCAATGGCATTGCAAGCTAAAGACCTGAGAGTGATACAGACTACTGACGTTCAAATACAGAGAAGCTTGGGGACTGGAAAAGCTGAGCAAAGAAGGGTAGAAGTGAGTGCCAAGTGGCTTATTATGGCTTGCCTATCTTGGGGTTGAAGATCCCCCATATGACAAATTTCTTCTGCTTATACAACAATGGTTTCAACTAGGAGGCTGTGGGCTTGGCAATCCAAAGATGACAATAGTAGCCATCATGGGCACATGTGCATGTGTGTGGAAGCATACATACATTGGGGAAGGAAGAGAGATGTCCATGTGGAAATGCCGGGTCCTTCTAATAGCCAACATGAGGTTGGTACAGGGCCATATCATTAGCTTCCCTAATGGTTGCCTATATTACAGCCATGCCACGGATTACTTTCACCATGGTGACAGGGAATGAATAAGAGGAGGTGGTGATGGCTTGCTGGTTGGCATGTATAGGAGCCAGAGAAAGTACATATGTAAAAAGTCACTCAGATATACTCTCTAACCAATATTATACACCTGAAGGCCCTGTCAGGAAATAGTACAATGGGCAAAAGCAGCAAAACAACTGCAGTTCTGATGCATAAAAATGCACCAACAGTGTGCAGAAATGAAGGCAAGTGTTCAGAAATGAAAGGCAACTTACTGTTTACCCTTAGATTACAGAGCTATGGTGAGCAGAATGCTTTCTACAGAAATGAGGATACCTGATATATTCATTCACATTAAGACTTCATGTGCAGCTCTATCCACAGAAGCTGCTCCAGGTTTGGCCTCGGCAGATATATTCAAAGCTGGCAAAAGTGGCGCCTTGTTGTATGTCAGAAAGCTCTTACATTGTCTGATGTATTCTTCTGTAGACAGCATGATATGCCTTCATTATGACTTCTACAGTTGACATGATTAGCCTGTTCTTATTATATGAAGGCAGCACTACTCATAACCATACTAAGGAATAAACTTGCTGCTATAAACCTACAACAGTGTTTATTTAAAATAACTGCATATAAAATACCAAGCTTTCTGTAGTTATGCAGGATAAATCCACAAGCACAATATGGAAATATGCACAAATTAAACTACAGAATAGACTACTGCATTTAGTGACTGAACGTCTTCCTTTCCAGCAATGACTTGAGAGCTACCAGTATCCTATACTTAAAATGATTCACCTAATCACTTTAGAACAAAACATTATCCCAGTAAGGGTTTATTGCAGCTGAATTTATTTTTAGAGAATGGATAATTAGAAATTTGACATTAAACAGGAAGAGATTAGGCATTTTTTTTAAAGTGAAGAGTATGAGACAGGAAATTTCTTTTTTTTTTTTTTTTTTTTTTTTTTGTTCTTGAGGGTAGAAATATGTAACTGGGTATCTAAATATAAACTAAATAAGATTAGTCAATCATATTTTTGTAAACACATTGTGTAAGAAATAGACTGTAACACTAAAAAGTTTATCATAGGCAACTGAGTTTTAGAAACTAAGAAAAGTGAAATTATATATGGATGTTCTCTAACTCTGAATTATATATCCCTCACACAAACAAAAAAAAATGCTTAGCTTTTTAAGTACAAAGAGAAGAGGCTAAAGTAGGCTACTTTCTTCAAGTTAGAATGGCGAACAACAAGAATGTAGCTTTAGTGAAACACAGCACAGTGTATTGTCAGGTTTTGGAAAGTATTGTATGATACTCATCTCTAATTTCCCTGCATAAAAACATAAGCATTACTTCATTCCATATAACACAGTTACTAGTAAACTTTATTATGCCTAAGATGCTATAAGAATGCTACAGAGTTCTGTTTCCTTATATAGTTCTTTATGCATAAACTATAACAACACACACCCACACCCAGTTTGCAGTCTTAAAAGGAAGGCTGTGCAGTGAGAAACAGAGACCATAGTCCAAAATCAAGAGTCTTATCAGCTTATCTTAAAAAAAAAAAAATAGCTGAGAAGTAATAAGATTGGGGTTACTGCCCCTCCCCCTCTCAACAGAAAGATAATCAAAAATTCATCAAAACTAAAGATCTTATGTAGGGCGTCCCACAGTCAAATTACTGAACACTCAGTGCAAGGGCTTGATGGTTAATGTGACCTTACTCAAAACAATATGCTCTGAGGTACAACCCTGACTTCTGGGTACTGCCTTTGTGGAGCTTGTATCTTTCCTCCATTTCTGACTAGGTTTTCTCTGGGTTCTCCATCTCCCCAAAAAATATGTTACTTAACTGGCTACACAGCACTGCATATATGTACATATGTGTGTATGTGTATATATATATATATATATATATATATATATATATATATATATATATACACACACACACACACACACACACACACATACATAAGTATATTTATATATATTTATATGTATATGGATGTATGCCACTATATCAAAAATTTAACCTATCGAATGGCAAGCAATCAAACACAACTCATTCACCAGCCGTTCAAAAAAATTTTTCTGCATGGGACAAATCCCCTGCACCCCATCACCCTCTGCTAATTATATACACCAACTCTAAGACTGTACCACAGTGCAGAAGAGGCAAATTCTCTCATCCCCACTGCACCATAATTTTGCACATAAAAACACCAGCACATGAGTTACACTGATTTTCAATCAGCCACACCATCTTTTTTCTGGTCAATAAATTGAATGTTTGATCAATTCATATGCCAACCTTGTGTTGGTGGCATGGGAGAGAGAGGTCATGTTGACTTGTTCCAACATCGTCTTTTATAGACGATTTGTCGACGACCTCTTTCTCCTGTGGCGAGGCACTAGTGCAGCTTTGGAGTCATTTCTTTTATATGTCAACAACCTAGATGGCTTTTTGAAGTTTACCATGGATCATTCGAAGTATAGTATCAATTATCTGGATGTAATGGTTTATAGGGAGTCTAAAACATTTAATACTAGTATATACATGAAAGATTGCTATAGAGCTTCATACTTGTCAGTAGACAGTATGCATCAGCCCGGAACATTTAGAAATATAGTTAAGGGTCAGGCCTTGAGGCTCTCTCACCTCTGTTTGGATGATGCCAAGTTCCGTTTTGAACTTGAGCGTTTAAAGGACAGTTTTCATGATAGAGGATATGAACGAGGTGAATTGAATTCTGTATGTGATGAAGTGGTAAAACTCAGGAGCAGCAAGGGGAGACCCTATTATTCTACAAATAGGGTTATGAAAACTGATCCTAATAGATCAAATCTTGTTTCGCAATTACCTGTGATTCTTCCTTATGCGAAGAATCTACAGTCAGTTCAGAAGGTGATATTAGACAATTGGAATATTCTTATAGTAGATGATGACACACGGAACATTGTTGGGAACTGTCCCTGTTATGTATATAATAATTTGAAAAATCTTAAACAGCATTTATGTTATCCAAATTTATGTGCTACTAATCAATTGAGCACATTAGTAGTTGAATTTGGTACTAAGAGATGTGGGTCATGTGCTCAATGCACATATATAGATACATCTAGATTTTTTAGAAACCCCAATGATGGCAAGTTATGGGAGATTAGATGCATAGCAGACTGTGCCACAAGGAATTTGGTGTATGTGGCATGTTGCCAGGTTTGTTTTATGTTCTACGTGGGGAAGACTAATAGGTCTCTCTGAGAACGGGTCAGGGACCATCTTTATTGCTATGTCAGGTCAGATACATGTAGTGCCATAGCCAAACATATGCTTACACATGAAAAGCATAATTTTTTGTTTCAAGTATTGCATGTCCAACAGGTTAATTTGCGGGGTGGTGATATAGTCAACTCTACAGAACTGTCCGAAACAGAATGGATTTTGAGGTTGGCGGCACATCGTGGGAGGGGACTCAATGAATGTGTGCCCCTCAAGCCAGTCTTGAAAGCTAGATCCGTTAAATGATTTTATTAGGATTTAGTTAATGTTAGGGTTGAACAATAACATTTTAGTTTTTAATGTATTTTTGAGAGCTAGATTCATCAGGTGTTTCTGTTACTACCGCTTAGATTTAATAACATTATCATAATAGTTGTTAGCAGGTGGTTATGTTTTATGTTTAGATAGTTGTTTTGAATTCTAGCTAGAATTTGGTATGTATTAAATTGCATAATATATGGTTTTGTATATATGTATTGTGTGAATGGATGTTTATAGGATGTTTTTAACAATTGAAGTTTTATAGGAACTGATGTAATAATTTTCAATTGGAATGGGAAATGACGTTTTTTGAATTGCTATATATGTGTTTCTGTTAGATGTGGTTGTGTAACGTCTGATGAAGCGGGGATACCGCGATAGCGCTAACGTTTAACCCATTTTATTAAAGTTTTATTATTTGATTATTTTCGGAGTTCTTTGATTGTGGAGATATCTTCCATCCACCTTGGGTTTTTATTGCAGTTACGTACTTTTCGGCACTGGTTTGGTTACATTTTTTCTATATCTATATATATATATATATATATATATATATATATATATATATATATATATATATATATATATATATACACACACACACACACACACACACACACACACACACACACACACACACACACACACACACTGAATGTTCAATACAACGAACATGACGTCACACTTCCAGCATAGTAATTAGCTTATAATGTCGAATCTGTTGCTCGAATTTAACAGATTCAACATTAATGTCAAAAATTGGCCATGATGGCAGTGTAGGTGCAAACGTAAATGAAACACCTACACTGTCAATCATGTTTTAGAAGGGGGCAGGCTGCCCTGCACCCTCACACCCCCTGCATATTAAATATTCTAACTCTGAGATCGTCGTACAGTGAGGAAAGGGATACATTTCCCTTTCCGCACTGTACCGCGACTCTACTCACAACATTGAGTTACTATCATCGAATGCACACTTGCATTCGATGATATGTAATCTCGATCTCCTAGCATTTGGCAACACGGAAAGTCGACTACCTAACGTTCAACTTTCCGAGTTCACTGAACCAAATTGTAACATTTTGATAGTAAACTTATATTTATATATATATATATACATATATATATATATGTATATATATATATATATATATATATATCTACACACACACACACATTATATATATATATATATATATATATATATATATATATATATATATATACAGTGTATTAGATATATTACACTATATACACTATATAGTGTATTACACTTCTATCCGTGGTGGTGGTGCTGCGGTAGCATTGTTGCCTCACAGTAAGACGCTGTCCAGTTCAATTTTCAGCTAGATCGTCTTCTGCGTGGAGACATACATGAATGGGCGTACCTTTGTTGAAGGTTATGTGTCATGGCTGGTAACTCGTCACGTAAAAATCAACTACCAATCATTAGCGGACCGGAGTTCTGCTGTGGCGACCACTAACCGGGAAAAGCCGAAAGACACAACAACAACATGTGTATACTTATCTTCTATTTAGTTGAATATTTCTTTTGTTGAGTCCAGACTTTGATGCACAAACTGTCAGTGGGTCAGCAGTTATAGTGATCAAATTATGCTATAGTCAAGTTATTAATCATAGAATATAGCATAATTCATGGTTACTTCCCTTTGAACACAAATTTGCAACAGTAGAGTTAGCAAGTTATAATGTTGTGGGGATACAGCATTCATGTCAGGGGATGTGTGGATCAAAGCTACCCATATTAAAAACAATGTTTTCTGTATGTGTGTGTGTAAGAGTAGGTTTAGTTATGTTGGGTGGTGATGTTTTTTTTGTTGTTGTTGTTGTTTTTTAACATTTAGGTGTACTTGTGTAATTGTAGTTTTCCTATCATAAGTGTAAAATGGTTGATTTGCATTTGCAGTTGGTGTAGTTTGATCCATTTGTTTTATGATTAATGCAATTCTCAGTGAAGTGTTTCAATGTAGGGTACCTTGCCCAATTTCAATGTTAGTGTATGGTAATACAATCTTATATATATATGGTCTAATCCCATCTTCCCTGAATCACAAATCACTACAAAAATCATTTTAAACAAATAAATCACATTTCATATACAGCAAATAAATATCTAAAAGTTTTATTTTGATTTTATTTATTTGATCATCTCTCTCTCTCTCTCTATATATATATATATATATATATACATACATACATACATACATACATATTGCAGGGGGAGCCTCCTTCACCCTCACATGTTCTTACTTAAGTATATTTACTTCACAATTGTACAACCATGGATATTAGAGAAAACACCACATACAGTGAATCATTGTTGGCACACAAGCACAAGCTTCTGCATATGATAGTAAAACATGAGGGTGGGTATTGACAAGGCACAAATGGTATTCTTCACTAATTTACCTTGCAATTCCTATGATCCTAAACTACACCAGCAGAAATTGTTTATAGCATTCTACAGTTTTCAATGAACTGTTATTCAACCAAATATACTTTCAGTAAAATTAGTGCTGAATGAATTTATTCAATGATTTGAGTGGCCTGACCTTTCTGAATATTTGACTTTTGAAGCTTCTTCAAGTCTCATCTTGCCAGCTCATAGTAGTGAGCACTAGATGTTCAAACCAGGAAAGCGCTCCACCTAGGCTATTAAAACTTCAGTTGTCCTCTCTTTCATATCTTCCCACTGCTTAGTACACAATGCAAAAACTACAGGTAGCCTACAGACCATTTCTTAGTGACCAGCTTAGGATTAATGCTACTGTTTTTCCTCCTGGTAAGAGAAGGAGCATGGAGACATTGATTCCAGACAGTCTCTGATTGGGTAGTGTGTATGGGACTTCACTGACCACTCTAGTTTTGGATCATTTACCAACTTTCCTGTCTTGTCTAGAGCTGTTGTATGTGCTACCCAGTGCTATTCAAGACATGTGCCAGGAGAAGGCTACAACAAGCCTACAGACCCCTGCAACATTTGGGATGAGACTGCTGACCATCAAAGAACATGTCATCTACTTCTCAGGAACCAGCTTGGGATTACAGCTAGTGTTTTTCTCTTGGTGAGAGAAGATGACATTCAATCCTGAATGTAGCTGCAGTGAAACCAGTAGTAGTAGTAGCCAGGTAGTAGCCAATAAGAGAATCACCACTATTTATTATTCCTGGCAAACCAAATTCTTTCTTTTTATTAAGTACTACTAGATTAGTCATATAACGTCAGAGAATCACCCTACATTTTCCATCCATAAATCTTCAGGTTCTTATACAGAAGTCTCCCTTCAACTTCTGAGTAAGCTCTAGCTCTCCACTCTCTGACAGCACAACTCAACACTCTGCTGTCACTCCATTCATGGCTGGTCTGACTGCAATAGGTGCTGCATTTTAGTGGAGCAACTGTCTTATGCTTACTGCCTGTCTGTAGCTTCTGCTAATTGACAGTATAATCAGCAAGATGTAAATATATAAGAAACAGGGAGGCAGACTTCTCACATCAGCCCTGTATTGGTAAGCAACAGACCCCCACAACAGCATCTCAATCACAACACACCATTAAGCTCATAACTTAAGCTGAGGCAGTAAAAAATGCCAAAGCTTCCTAAACACACATATATTTCTCAAACTTCAGAATACAAGACAATATCTATTCCTTCTCCACTCACACATACTGCCACCTGACATAAATAATGCAAGGATTAAAAAGAAACAGACCTTAGCTGATAAGGCTAGCTAAGTCTGCTGCCACACAAGAAAATGTCTTATTCAAAGGTGATTCTATAGTTTGGCAAAAAGACTCTACACTCACCAGGCTGCAAACGATCAGGGTGACTGTAAGTTGCTCGTTCTGTGCCAGGATCTGTGATGTCAAAGGTGTCTAAGGTCTTTTAATCCAGGCGAGTATAACTACAATCTACTGGTAGCTCATGTTGGAGTGGATGACATGAGGCACTTCTCCCAGAAAGACATGCAGGGATATGTTATAACTTACTTTGCGTGTGTTAGAGGCAGGAAAGACACTGATCTTTAACAGTATCTTGACTTCAACAATAATGCTTAAACACCAAGGCAAGATAATTGGCTTTAACAAACTGGCCAAGTAGTTGGTGTCACCCTAAAGATATCCAGTATACATCAGCCTGGGATGAGATGGTATAAGGATGGCTTATATGTCTCATACCAAGGATTCTCCATAGTGGCTAAAGCATTTGTTGCCTCACAGTGCCTTTTTAAGACGCAATCTGTCTCTACAGTACATTCCTACCTTGCAAACACAAAGTCTGACAACATCATGGTGGCACTGCTGAGTCTTATGAGTCTAAACAAAAAGATGCCAGAACTTGATGCCCTCTTGCAAATTGCCCACATCCATATGTATAGTTACTGAGACATGGT